>NC_091940.1:9594869-9619869 GCF_041260155.1 Ptychodera flava
ATATTGATCTGTTCATACTGAGCTCGGGTTTCTCACGTTGCTCAATTTACACCAAGCTGTTTTTCTCACGAACATTTGGAGATTCCATCATGAAAACACAATTGGTCGCATATCGCGTTCCCTCTAAAGCTACACTTCTCAATCCGCTATAATGGTAATTTTCCAATGGTCGTTTTATTATGTTTCGGTTTGAATCGATAATGTGCTATCATGGATACAAGAGTAAATGAGATATAGGTGTTATTTAATGAAAAGAAGATGACGCAACAATAATATGAATTGTACCTTACGAAAATCAAAGAACATTTTTGCGACTTATTGAACTGTGCATTTGTAGTGCGCGCTTCGATATTGAAAGACTTAAACTTTTGCTTAAACTTTCCAGAGGGGAAGAATAAAAATCAGTGGTCACCGTGCGAAATTTTATACTAGAAAAAACAGAGACTATACGACACAATCGCATTCAAAGTAGACGCCATCACTGTGTTCACTCTATGTGAAAAATAAAAATTTTCGATTTTCACAAAAATAAGCCAGTGTAAAGTTTAATTACCCCATAAGCTTAAAACTGAGCCGCTACAAATGGTAGAATAAAATAGCATCCAAGTTTGAGAGTCCGAGTATCTGTCCCCAAGGCGCAGGAGGCTCTCGCCTTAGTAAACCTAGACTACATTTTTGAACTTCTTCGAATGTCGCCGATATGTCAGCTATTTAACCGATCATGTCGATAAGTTTAATTGGATCTGTAATATGTGTAGTGTTCCATTGGGCTAAGTTGATTCTCATCGAGTTCAACATCAAAGACTTCACAAATACAGACACCATTGACGTCGGGAAGGTCTTCAAAATGAAAACTGCTGCATAATTGCGTACTCAGGCACGTGATTGCACACTTGATGACACTGGTGACATGGTGAGTTGCCAATGGAGGATGACCTGTGACCCGAAGGTCATGACCTATGAGGGTGAAAAGGCCGGACCGTATCGTACTGCTTCCAGCAACCTCTTGCGATGCATCTTCAAAGAAAATAAACAGAAATAAAGTCATTTTGCGACAGCTTGATCACTTTGATTAACATGTCTGGCAATATACTGTCACTGAATTACAATACACTGTCACTGAATTACAATACACTGTCACTGCGTTACAATATACTGTCACCGAATTTCAATATACTGTCACTGAGTTTTTAGCTTCGTGAAGAAGTATCTCATACCTTTATTGATAGGATCGTAACTAATCGATCATTATTTAATCGATCATTATTTTAATGGAGAACGTTTTTTTACCAAATGTAGATTTTTGTGTTTTACATTTGTTGACGACAAAGTCTAAGTGACTTCGTTCTACGAGCATATTGCTTCAAATAACATGCATACATTCCTATAATGAAACGACGTAAAATTGTTGCACACCATAGAAATGTTAAAAAATATCAGAAATCAAAAGAAACTTCCCTTCGCCATATTTTTAGAGCTACATCTTCGTTTTCTAGTTAGTCCCCGCGGACGAAGTCCGGCGGGGACTTATAGATTGGGTCCCGTCTGTGCGTCCGTCCGTCCGTCCGTCCGTCCGTCCGTCCGTCATCAACAGTTTCTCAGACACTGCTAAACCAATTTCGTTCAAACTTGGCACAAAGGCATAGCACTATGACCTACAGATGCACGTCGATTTATTTTGTGATACGATCCAATATGGCCGCGAGGCGGCCATTTTGTTGCGATTTTTCATGTCTTTGGACCATAACTCAGACATCCTTGAGCAGATTCTGTTCAAACTTGGCACAAAGGCATAACACTATAGCTTTCATATCCATGTCAAATTATTTTGCGATACAATCCAATACGGGCGCAAGGCGGCCATTTTGTTGCAATTTTTCATGTCTTTGGACCATAACTCAGACATCCTTGAACAGATTCTGTTCAAACTTGGCACAAAGGCATAACACTATGGCCTACATGTGCATGTCAAATTATTTTGCGATACGATCCAACATGGCCGCGAGGCGGCCATTTTGTTGCGATTTTTTCATGTCTTTGAACCATAACTCAAACATCCTTGAACTGATTTTGTTCAAACTTGGCATTAAGGCAAAGCACTATGGCATACATATGCATGTATCAATTAACCTTGTTATAGGATCCAATATGGCTGCAGAACTGCCATTTTGTTGGAATTTTGCATGTCTTTGAAGCGTAATTCAAAGGTGATTACACCCATTTTGTCCAAACTTGGCACAAAGATCAAGCACTATGGCATACATATACATGTCAATTTACTTCGTGACATGTTCCAATATTGCTGCCAGATTGTCATTTTTTTCCAATATCGCTGCCAGATGGTCATTTTTGGAGTTTTTCATGTCTTTGAGGCTTAATCATATGCAAATATTCCTTGACCAATGTTGTTGAGACTTGGTACAAAGATAAAGTACTATGCCATACATATGCATGTCTACTAATTTTATGCTATGATCCATATGGTCAATAGACAGCCATTTGATTTCAATTTCGGTGTGATTTTTTTATGTCTTTAAAACATAAACATAGTTCACTGTCCCTCGATGGACTGATTTTGTTCAAACGTGATACGAAGATAAAATACTATGGCTGCATTCTTGTGCACATTAATTTGCTTCATTCTATGATCCGAAATGGCTGATTACAACAACATACCCGATCCCATACCATTTCGAAAATTCCACCAAACCATGTGTATAGTATGTGCCATCATGACACTAGAGGCAGTTAGGGCATCGTTATGTGTGATGTATTCAAAAGTTCCTTCAGTTGTCATTACCGGCAGAGATGAGTCATTTATTGAACGTTCCTCAGATTACTTTATAATGCAAGTCACAGGCCTGATGCACCCGTTGCATCAATGTCATTCCACAGCTACCTAGACCACAGCTACCTAGACACCAAAGATTATAACAAAATGGACAAGCGGGGACTGTGTCATCAACGATGACTTGTTTTGCATGCACTGAAAGTCAAAATTATGCTCGAAACTCCGTATTGTCGCTCGCACTTAGTCTGTCTGATGAGTGTTATACCACAGTCCCTTCACCTGGTGGGTGACTATTTGTTTCAGTGGACGAAGTTTGCTTTTCCCTAAATAGTTCGACAGAAAGGCTATCTGCTGTAACGGTATCCATTGAGTAATTAATCCTCCATTCGGCAAGGTGAGACACATGCACGATATTACTTCACAGACTAAACGTTTTGTTTGTTCTTTGCCTCATATATGTAGACTTGGTTCAAGTCGGTGAATTTTAAAAAATAAAATCATTTATAATAGTTTCTCTTGTGTCTCTCCTGTTTCGTACAAACCTATCCGGAATTTGGCAGCTCACGCCAGGTTTTCCCAGCGATTGAATGCGTCACGTTTGAGTCTGCGCAGTAGTGAGTTAGTTTCTGCCGGATTCACATTCCGGGTGAAACTCCGCTGTATAGCGTTCACTCCACTCATCGCGTTCACCCTACTCATCGCGTCCACTCACGCGCGCGTTTCACATGAAAGCAGAATACAAATCATTGCGTTCACCCCACTCAAACATTCACAAATCACAGACTTGAACCAAGTCTATCATATATGTTGCCATAAATCAATATGTGCAGTCTATATTCACGTAAATATTTGGCGATTCTTACCTACGGTGCATGTTAGACTTGTCAGGTTTAAATTCCAGTTTATCTGGTTACATTCACAGACGCCGTCGATGCACTCACCATGGACACAAGAGCTGTTGGTTGCGCAGACTGGAAAAAAATACACGCAGCGCAGGAACAAGTTGTGCGTTTATTGCTTACTTTTTTTAAAGATAATCAGAAAAGTAACACAAACAGTTCGTAGATATACTACTAAACCATTTAGCATGTGAGGTTTTATGACAACTACATAAAACTGTCAAATAATACCGGTGAACATAACAGCGCAAAGAATGTATGTTTCTAACTCCGTCTTTAGTACAGGCAACTGAAAAAAATTATACACATAATTCAGTATTCGTGTAAATGTGGTTTAGAAAGTCTCAAAATATACGTATTCTTTTTGTTCTATGAAAGTTACTAAGTGCTGTTAAACGGTAAGCACCCGGGAAATTCAATTTTTAAACGTTTGCCCGTACTTTGTTAAAGCAAAATTTACACATTCATCTCTAATAAAAATTAAGTATCACCCTGCAACTATTTATACAGTATGAGCTAGACACCCATTCAAATGAATTCAATCACGTTTGGACTTTTGATTTTGCAAAGCGCCGCGGAGAAAATTATTTTTTTCTTCATATGTCAAAACGAATCGACATAAGCATGGACTAGAAAATGTCAGTGAAGTCGTAATATTTTGTGGACAAGAAAGTCTGTTCTTTGCACGCATCGTGTCTCTACCAACGGAAGCAAGATCAGTTTTCACGGAGCTATATGAAATATTACACGTTTCTATTCTGTTCTGGGCATGCTTATTTTTTCGAGGTATAAATAAATCATCATGCTGGGCCACAGCCTGAAAAGGGGAGGAGGGTAGGTGCCGCCCATGGTTTCAACACTGTCAATATGTAAATTTATGTACATTACCCAAATCCTAGCTAACCTACGTTCTGCTCCCTTGGCAATTTGGTCAGGCGACGGCCCTGTCATGAATTATCGTAAACCAAACCTGAACATGTTCCATTTTGATTTGTCTGCCAACCGTTGCCGCAAACACATCTGGAAATCTGACCATGGACGCAGTCACCGTTTACACAATCCGAGTCAACTTCGCATTCTGCATAAAGAGAACCGTCAAGGCTTGGTCATTGTGAGGGTATTCGACATTAAGAACAGATTAACGTGGTTAATTTTTCCCCATTTTGCAAAATTATACACATGCTCTGAAAAATGTCCAGGATTTGGCAGATTGGAAATTGATTATGTTTTCTTGGCGTTACTTGAGGAGACTTGCTTGGTCTGCATAACTCTCTCTCTTCTCTCTCTCTCTCTCTCCTCTCTCTCTCTCTCTCTCTCTCTCTCTCTCTCTCTCTCTCTCTCTCTCTCTCATTTAAGGATTACATCGCTAAAGATGACAGAACCAACATCTGAGACGGAAAGACGGAAGCGAAAGACAAGTTTTCATTAAAAGTTAGCCGTGTACTTTTAATGTATATTCGTAACTGTTATCTGTGTTTTAAGACCGATTCTTCATGCACCCATGAACGTGTTGAAATGTCTCGTGTCAACACCGCTTGTATGTGTAAATATAATATATATTATAGCCAAAACATGGGACCATGTGCCCGACGTAAGGAGTGTAAATTGTCTCCTGCCCCGAGGGTACATAGTCCCTTGTTTGGGCAATAATGTTTTTTCCTACATGCCTCTCTTACACAATTTTCACTAAGAATATTTAAGTTTATTGGCAAATGATAATCAAATTCTTTATTTCCATATTACGACGAAAATTCGTTAACAATGGAACGATTTTCATCATCGAATGACGCAATGATATATTTAAACTACTGTTATGCGGTTTATCAATTTTTTTTGCAAAATTTTCTTAAACCAGATTTTCTATGCAAAACATGAAATTTACATCGAAAAGTTGTCAAGTTGAAAATAGTTCCGGTTCACTTCAGTCCAATGATGACTATGCGGCCGCGACGTTATCGAGTTACCATTGAATCCTAAGGAGCTCGCGACGTTCGATATACGAGGCATGTAATAAACTGAGTTATCGTTGACGACTGAAGGTTTTTGCGAACTAAAATTTATTTGCTACAATAACATCGCTTATAGCAAAATATTAAATACAGCCTGTTAGGTTGCAGTCTATACTTTGTATAACAGCATAGTTTGGAGAGGGGCAAGATATCCATTTGCACACACATAGTGAAATCACAGTCCCTTTTGTGGAGGGACCGTGGTGAAATATAATGATCAAATTCTAAGGCTATCGTCCCCTAAGGGAGCCTTCAGTAATTACTGGGGGGTGGGCCGGGGGAATTTCGCGAACACCTGTACCGTAAAATGTGACCCTCCCCCCAATCCTCCTGTCTAAAATGTGACCCTCCCCCTTGTCCAACATTCTAAAACTTGACCCTCCCCCCCCCCCACCACTGCGGTATTCTCCCCGGGAATAAATAAAACAGTATCAGCTAATGTACATAACAATTGGTTCAATTGTTATGTTAGGGACAAATTACAGAGGGGAGGGCTGGTGTTTTGGAGGGACAGTCGCAATTTATCATGCAAGAATTTTTCAAGAGATATGGTATTTCATACAGTTTAGGGAGGGTCACCATATTTTGTGCAACTATAAGAAGGCAAGATGTAGCTGATTTAGTGCTTCATCCAAAAATATCAAATCATAATACATGGAGTCTATCAGGCAAATTATTGACAATTTGCCCCCACAAAACATGCTATATCTGTATTTTATACATGTTTGATAATGTATTTAAATGTACTTTGCTTGAATAGGGAAGTAAAATGAACATTTGTGTACAAGAAATTGATTTCTGAATTTCATCTAAAAAGTCGGTTCACTATCCATGGTGTTTATGATGAAATTATGAATAGTTTTTTCCAATACAAAAATAGGTAAATCTTTGCATTTCTGTACTCTTGATTATTGATATTAATTTTCTTGATTAGACTAGAGTGGTTACAAATCTATGGTTGTGTAAGAAATTTGATTTTGGAATTTCACCAAATGTCATTCAATACACTATGCATTGGGGTCTATGATGAAACTATGAATAATTTTTTTCAGTACAAAATTAGATAAATCTGTGCATTTATGTATGCTTGATTATTCAGATTATTGTTCTTGATAAGACTAGAATGGTTACAAGTCCATGGTTGTGCAAGAAATTTGATTTTGGAATTTCACCAAAATGTCGATTCACTATGCATTGGGGTCTATGATGAAACTATGAATAATTTTTTTTCAGTACAAAATTAGATAAATCTGTACATTTATGTATGCTTGATTATTAAGATTATTGTTCTTGATTAGACTAGAGTGGTTACAAGTCTATGGTTGTGTAAGAAATTTGATTTTGGAATCTCACCAAATGTCAATTGCTATGCATGGCGGTCTATAAGTGTGTGCGTATTTTGTTGGTGATTTCCTATTCAGGAAATATCACACGGACAATCAAAGTTTTGGCCATAATATCAGCTTCTGTCAAAAGTGACCCTCCCCCCAAGATAGGTTTATAAAAAGTGACCCTCCCCTTGAACTGTTTTCTAAAAAGTGACCCTCCCCCCCCAATTCCCCCCCCCGTAATTACTGAAGGCTCCCTAAGTAAAGATTGCTGAATGTACATCATTTTAAGTGCCATATAAATGGTGTTAGCTTACCATCGACACACATTGGCGTCTGATTCACAATTTCAAGTTCATCGACCGTTATGGACCAATGCTGCGTCCATGAAAACAGACTAACAACATTGCTATCGCAGAGCCACAGTGACTGCACCTTGTCTGATGTAACGACAATATCAAGTATATGGAATGCTGACATTTGCCCTTTGAACGATACAGCAGGGTCAAAACCTCCTCGGAACACAGTCTGTCTCTGGCCAATGATGAAAGCCCCACCGCCGGGCACGTTCAGGCCATTTTGCAGGTTCGCCGCGGATCCAGCGAGGCTACTATCACGATAAACATGCCATTCTCCCCCGACGGAAGACCACGTGATACAGAGATGATGCCACTCGCTGTCCTGTCAGAGATGACGTAACAGCAACACTGGTGACTGATGTAATATCTAAAACCAATTCGTCGCTACCAAAAACTTCAAGTGATTCGTCCAGCGTCGGAAGGGCATAGGAGAAGAGTGTGACATTTCGGTCGGTGCCCAAAAGAAGCCATAGACAGACGGAGAAAGCTGAAAATGTTGGCATGGTAACAGTTGCTGTTGGTTCCACATAGGTTGATTCATCCATTACGAGTGTCATATCAGCCATGTTCACGGCTTCTGTGACGTCTAGGCGAAGAAAAACATACAAAACTCATTGTTAACGTGTTGTAATATAAGTGTGTTTTACGAAACACACCTGGTATATTTTTAGCGTTAGTCTTTGATTTTGAAACGTCTGGATGGTTCCAAGTATAACACATATTCCCTTTTTTCGATTTGCAGATGAACAAACTGTCCGTTTTCAATTATCCAGGTCTATGCAAAGTCTGGAAACTTTACGCAATTGTGTCTCGAAATATGATCAATAACCTGAACTTTGTCGCACAGTGACTTTGAAAGTAGATATTGCAATGTTGAGTAGTTCTCACGGCCCTCCGAGACCTCAAAATTACTACAGATGCTTGTCTTTGTCAAACGGTATGTATTCTGAATGCTTTGAACGGAAAGGGTTGCTTTGGTTCGTTTATAAGAATAACTCGATTATAGAAAGAAAAACTTTATATTGAGCATCTATTCGACATTGTCATACAATACAAATGCAAAGTGGTTTACTTTATGAAAGACAAGGAAAATGTTTGTGTGTTGATATGCTTCACCTTCTATTATTATGCATTATCTAAGATAGCTCCAAGTATGTTTGATGTAGACTAAAAGAATCAGTCGTGCACGGTTCTCCGACAACACCAAGACTTTCCTAAACCAATATACAACTGGACCCTTCATTCTCTGTTCGATGCTGATACATGTATGTATAAATTCATCCATGATGACAAGTATTTCTGTGGCGACACCGATCCGCTGTAAGGTAGTCTGCGCCCTGAACGTGAAAGACTTAAACTTTTGCTCAAACTTTCCTTATGGACTCTTTCCATCATTCTCTTTCAAAATTATGAATAAAAATCGGGGTCACCGTGCAAATTTTGATACTAGAAAAATAAATAATCCAAGATTTACCGATATTTGAAATTCAAAATGGCCACAATCCCTGTGTTAACTCTATGGAGAAAAATAACATTTTCGATGTTCGAAAAACTAAGACGGTCAAAATTTTTCTTCTACCAAGAGCTTTAAAACGAATCCTCACAAGTGGTAGATCAGAAAAGAATTTGCAAATGTTTGAGATTCCGAATATCTGTCCCCGATGCGCGTTCTACCTGAATCCAGGAGGTAATTTTCAGTTATACAGAATAATAATATGTAGGACACTGACAGAAGTAGTAAGGAATATTTGACCTCCAGGACAAAATAAGAATTTTACACCCATTTTATTCATTTATCTACAGAAGCGAAGGAAAAATTAACCATCCATGTAACTAAAGTGTGACCCTGACCTATATACGAACTCACGCATGCGCAACAGGGGTTTGGCGCAGCCTGAACTAAGCGGGGAAATTCCCTTCTGAGCATGTTTATACATGTACGGGAAATTCCGTGTGAGTCATCACCATCAAACTAGCCTATATAAAGGAGCCCCGTTGTCAGTCCGGCCGACCGGTCGCGGAGTCTAGCTGATGTTGAACACGAAGTTCCTATCGGTACGAACTAACTTTCATATCCATTCAATCCATAATATCGTAGATATCGCTCCAGCGGCGGACTAAATCCTTCTTGTTTTTGTATTTCTAGCGCCCTGATGAAATATGTTCTGAATAAGTTCTGACTCCGGAGCCTCCTCGTTCCGAAGGGTTGCGCCTTTTTCTTGTATTTGTGTAAGCAGCTGTTTATATTGAACATAATAATGTTTATATTTCTCTCGCCTCTTTGATACACCCGTTTTTCCTTGTATTACATCAATAACAACGCCAGGTATAGGAGTTAAGGCTAACAGTACCGGAACTGTTGGAATTGCTGCTATTACAGCAGAGCTTACAAGAATTCCTTTAGTAATATTAAGAGCCATATCAATTCGACCCATTAATTTGTAACTTCGTCGATATGCAGCACTTGTTCTTTCTATATAATCAGCCAATTGTTCAACGCTTTCAACAACTGAGATGTGCATTTCTTTTTACTGTATATGTAAGGGGGGATAAAAAATAATTGTAGTAATATAGAAATACAATATGGCAGAAGGAGGAGAAGAAAATATAGCACTCCAGGATATCAATGATGCAAATGTAAATGACGATGATGATGCTACTGCTGAAACAACTTTTTCCTATGATGATGATACCTTTGCAGAAGCCGGTCCTTCCAGGCTGGCTCACGCGATAGCCCGCAGGTGGGTCGTTTGGATGAACTTAGAGTAGGAAGCAAATATATAAGGTTAGACAATTCTTAGACTATAATAAAATTACTGATCCGGATGCACTAAATGTATTGGCTACGGAATCTGAGGTTAGGGATGGAAAGCTGTATTATAAAAACCTCAAGCTGTCTAAAGATAGAGGAGGTGGATTTTATAAGCTGTCCACATTAATGAGAGAAAAAGGAGGACATGAATTTATGAGAGAAGTATTAGGGGGCCGCTCTAGCGCAGAGCCCGAAAATGTGAGTCGTGAATTGCATTCTAAAGATGTGATAGCTGATAAAATACCGGCTGAGAAGATGACACCAGAAGACATGGGTATATACAAAGATGAACTGACAGAGTTACGACAAGATGCGTCTGGTAATGCAGATAAAATACAAGCTTTTGAAAATAAAATCGAACAATGGAACAATCTAAACCCAGAATATATAGCTATTAATGATGAATTAAGGATTGCGAATATGCGTCTTGGCGAGCTTAACAACGAAAAAGTTAAAATAAGGCTAGAGAAAAGAGAAGTTGAAAACAGTTAAAGGAAATTCCTGAAGAACACACCCAAGCAAAAGAAAAAGCCGAGAAACTACTAGCTGAACTCATAACAAGAGAAGCTAAAGTTGACAATCGAATTGAATATGAACATGGTAAGATCAGTGGGGCACGTGAAAGTCTGGCTACGACTAGGTCTCTTCGTGATGTAATTTCCGATCCAGAATTGTCACTCAGGCTGAAGCTGACTGAGTTATTTAAACGAAATGGTATAACAATCGCTGCAATACTGACTACCCTTGGAATGGCAATATCAACAATTGCCCTGGCTGTGACTAAAGGAGGAGGAGCAGGAACTGGCGGGTCTGGTTCAGGTCCACCCAAAGTATATACAAAAGCGAAAGAAATTGTAAAGCAATTTGGTGAATGGTTAAAAACATTGGCCGCAAAAAGTGCTGCTGCAATACCAGGTTTAATCGGCTTTGTCGCTCCCTTGTCAGTTTTCTTTTAAAAACAGCAGGATCAGTTGTTGGATTTGTTGGAGAACAGCTATGGATATTTTTAACTGGATTAACATTAGTCATTATAAATAAAATTATGTACTAATATATGACACCCCTACGGAATCAGCATGTTTGGTGAAAAGAATATTGCAAAGTTTCTTTCTAAAAATAAAGACCTGTTTGGTTTCTCCGTCGAATTGGAATGGTGCAAACTTCGGCGGGTAAATCGACATATCCTTCGAGCAAATCCAGGTGTCCGACTCAAAGATGATAATCTTTATCATAACATATTAGCTTTCGTGAAGGAATGTCAAAAGACTAACTTCTTTAAGCGACTAGAATTCATAGCTGTATTCCAGGATACTGAGGATGACCAAGAGGCTCATCATCTCCAAGAATATTGGGTTCTTCGATTGATTCGCGACACAGGTAATCGATTTATCTTTCAAGCAGACGGAAATATTTATGTAAAGATGTGATTTGAATTTTTTCTTCTAAGTCATTATATACACGAAGTGAAACTTAAGATGTGATTAATTTTCTTTTTTTCTTCTACTATATACATTACACGAAAATGGGGTACGATAGAACATTATCACCGACTTTCACCAACCGAATACCGAATGGAACGAAGTCAGAAAGAACTCATCATGTGATTGCTCATAATCCAAGTGAGGCAGATCCAGGCCAGACACTTATCATACGATGTCCGAAGTTAGAAAGCGGAGTACTCTTAGTTCCAGATACTTTCGACCTGGTTTTTGATCTCGAAGTAATGGGAGGTGGAACTACCCGTGTAGTACAAAATGTTGCAAAAAATTTGGTGGAGCGTATGAAACTCACATTTGAGGGCCAGGCACTTTCCGATTTGAGTAAATATAACCTCATTGAATGCTATCGTGATCTCTTCAAACATAAAAGGAGAGATCGAACATGACACTGTACGGAATTCAGAACGAAAATCTAAGAAATTGAGAAGTGGCGCGGCCGATGCAGATGCCGCCGTCGTGGGTGATAATTTACTTTTCGACACATATAAAACAAAATATGCTATTCGTCTCACTCATCCCCTCGTGACAGGTCATGGAGTTGCATATCCAAAAGCGTTAGGGAGTCATATTGAATGGGAAATTACGTTGGCACCCGCCCCCCAATTAATTGTCAGTAATAAACTGATTACAACCAATTATAAATTAAAAAACATTCAAATGGAATACGAGACAATTTCTGACCTCGATCTCGCGAGGTCAACTGCTGGTTATTACAACGGTGGAAAAAGTTACCTTTACGAGCATATACATTATTTTAGAACAATCCCATTCAAAGAATCGGACACGGTTATCAATGAAAATATAAATGTACCACGACGTAGCATTAGAGGTATCGCTATACTCTTCACTAAAAATCAGAATCAGTCAGAACTGAACAGTGAACTTTTCTTTAACCCCTCCATTGAATCTGTGTCTGTAATGATTGAAGGCATTGCAAATAAAGTGTACGCTCAGAAGATGATACCAAGACAATTTTGGCGAGAGGTGCGACGGTATTTTGCTGAAGATAAAGATTGGTGTGAAATTGATATAGATGAGGCCGATTATTTGAAGAATAAATTCTGTCTGTTTATCGATCTGCGTAGCTTTAAAGATATTGAGTTTCATGGAAATGGTTTAAAAGTAATGAACACAAAGGACGGAATTCAACTTGAGATCCTGAAGAAAGATACCGCGTGGGTTGGCGATGACGCTCACAATGATAATATATTTGCCCACATTTATGTTATCAGTGATGCCCTGGTCTCTATTGAAAATAGTAGATTAAAGTCTTTACAATTTTACCATGACCCGTCGTCCGTCCTATCGGCCATGTTTCTGCCAGCCATTCGCCCGTGTCTGGATTATATAACTGCACACGTTTGATATCATTTGGTGCCATCATGATTTTACTACGCTTTTCACTACGGATTTCTCCAGCCTTTTCCGTACAAACTGTACAAACTGTGCCGGCTCGGGCTCCTTCCCAGTTTCAAACAGATCTTTATAATCTTCAAAGTTCAAATGTTTTCTAACACAAACATCTTTCACCCCTTTATTTTTTTTCGTCTCCGAAGTTGGAGTTCGAAAAGCATACACTTTCGAGCGTATGCCAACAAAATCAAGAATAGGTTCACCATTCAACTCATCTTTAAATTTACCTATCACTTTTTTTATTAATCTTCGGAAAGTTGGTGGCTATCATGGGTCCACTCATCCCACTAGTATCATATATAGACTTCTCACCATTCTTTTCAACATCTTCACGGACTATATCATTGAAAGTTACGTCCGGGGAGGGTATGGTACACTGTAAACAAAACTGTCAGTATCCATGTAGGCTAATCGTATTCCAGGGAACTGGGCTCGAAAGTAATTGTAATGCGTCTCATACATAAGCAGCTTAGAAAGTTCCAGTACTGCGGCGCCGATGAAACTGGTTTTACATATCTATGCTCATCCGTTTTCAGTTCCAGTAGGGCACTGTCGCAGGAATCACCATCCTCTTCGGAAGTTATGAAAGTTATATGTTTCATCTTTGGATTATACTTCTGAATCTTTTACGGCCGGAACCGCGGTCCGAAACAAATTTAAAGTCTCTGTACTTTCGAACATCTTCTATTGTCTTACCGAACATTGCATTATTCATCAGCTTATAGAAATTCTTTTCGAAATCTGTCCTCCCCTTTGTCCTCATTTTAGTGTTAAGTCAATATATTTCGCGAGACATGGAGCCTCATCGAAAGCAAGCACCCGATAAATCTTTTTCAATCTCATTCCCATCCGAAGATAGAATTCCAGCAACTTGTAGTGTAAGACATAGGACTCTCTATCCATCACACTTGTAATCAGTCGACCGCCCTGCCTCGGAAATTCATAGTGATGCGGCGCTAATGGTAAATCCGAATGTTCTTCATGTAATTCGACCGGATATTCTAAGTCTACTTCTAGAAAACTTGGTGGAAAGGTGGCGTCGGGTCCCCATCAAATCCTGCTCCGTCATTCTGAGCAGACCATTCTAACAATTCTTCCTTCGTCATCCAATGAAGTCCGCCCGTGGGTGGGCATATCCTGACTCATTGCCCATCCGTAAAGATTATTAGCATCGAGATATTTTATTTCGGTTAACGGTTTCTCCGGATCCCAGTTCCCGCCAGCTCCGTCAACGTAAGCTGGATGATTTGTCTGTAAATAATGAATATTACACTGGCTGATACCGCCTCGAATTCCCCTTTGAATGAAATTCATCTGCTCAGCATCTTGAATGAGCTCAAATTTATTACCCGTATAAAGTAACATAGCATCCCATGTCAAGCCGGGCGCCGACATGTAATGGGCTGGATCTAACTTATATGCTTTTAAACATGTGTCGCGGAAATTTTCGAATATATTTGCAAGAAGGAGAACGTCCGTCTCACAATAGAATTCCATATAATCTTTAATCGTCTTACATCCCACTTCATCCCACACCTTCAATGCATGCTCATAATCAGATTCTGAAATCCCCTCTTCCGTCAATTCGCTATAAAATTTGCCCCTCGGTGGTAGCTCCTCTTCTTCCAATCGCTCTGGAGAATCTAAATATTCATACGGAAAGAAACCTTTCGCTCTTTGAATGTCCGGGTACGTAAGTGGTACTGCCGTCCATCCGTGGTCCGGCACAGTTTTTGCCAACTTAGCGAGCGACCCAGACATCAACTGAGCACTGTCCATAAACTTTATAGAAAAGTGGCGTCTCTTTATCTCCATCTCCCCATCGACAACAATTGAGGCGTGAAAATAAATGTTTTCGAGAGACCCATAATTCCACCATTGCCGTCTTAGCTATGATTTTAGGCTCTGGTCCCCCTCCGGCGTCGATTTCATGTAATCTTTCAAAATAAAAGAACCATCGTATCCCTTGAGGTTGTGAAAGTAGATAGGAATGGTTCTCGACGGACGGCACTTTTCACAATAAAAAGTCGTTCCGTCTTGGTATCCTGCCGGCTCTCCACATGCAATACAGACTGGATTGCCGTAATTAGAAGGATCCCCCATCGTTTTTATTTTCCAATAATACGATTTCGAATAATCCTCAGCCCGTTCTTTCATATCCTTTAGAAATTCTGTAACACAGGAGAGCCCGGTGAATGTTCTTTTACCATAAACAGTGGGTGGTCGCCCTTCGCCCCACCGTTCCACCATAACATACGAAAGACAAATTGGAATGTGTCGGCCAGTGCCCCGCTCAATAATTGCTTCAGTATCTGCGTAGACGACGTAGGGGGACACCACCTTCTTCCGATGTCCTTCAAATTGACATACTTCCTTAGGAAAAACTGGCTGGGCAGTGTCTGTTCCACAATAATTCTCATGTTCTTCCAACTCTCCTGTTGACGCAAATCCTTTTCCACAAACCAGGCAAATACACTTCCGTCTGTGCACATTCTTACGATTTTTATTAGAATTACGAAGGCGATTTTCCGCAGTAATTGGTACGAAGTGGTCCCCGCCGTCTTCACCGACTATTAGTAAAATTTTCGCTGTCTGGACGGTTCCGGGACGGGTTCTGTTAGGAGCTACGCTACTATAAAACACAGTTATACCGGACGGATCGGGATCGGACTCGTAGATCTGAAATACTTTGAGTCTGATGCCTGGATTTTGCTGCTCGAAGCGCCTGAACACAGTCAGATCGGCGGGTGTAGGAAAGGGAATACCTTCCCAACAGTAATCGGCTATAAATGGAGAGTACGTATTCCAATTTTTTCTGGTATTACCAGCCTTCTTTTACGAAACTCGGGGTCGGCTAACTTTAAACTTGCTACGACAGCATACTGGAAGCAGTCCTCGGCGCCTCTGAGTAGGACCAGATCGCTCACACATTTCTTATTTTTCAACCATTCCGGCAGTTGGGGGCGGGGCCAGCCCCGAGTAGTAATTCTACCAGTCTTACTTTAAAATTAAGTATCTCCTCGAGAACTAGACCAGAGCCCTCAACAGCTTCAGCTTTATCAAGCCATTCTTTGTAGTCTTTTACTAATTGTTCTTTCACTGCCGCCCCTCCCTTATCTTTTGTGTATATACCCTCCTTATAGTTAACATAGTGTGTACGATTTTGCACACTTTGATCTTTTGGATTTGAAAATTGACTTCCATTTCTGTAAAAACACGGTACATCTTTCTTTTTTGGCCATACCTTCAATATCAATCTGCGCGATATCCTCGACTCGCTTGACTTCGGAGGAAAAATCTTTTTCTATAACTACACCTTTGAATGTCTCCGTAAGCGACGTTTTTTTATGCTGTAATGCACAGTAAGTCTCCTTGGAATAAACTGCGGCGGCACCTTCTCCCATTTCTTCACCAATTCTTCTCTAAGATCATTGAAATCTATCCATGGTTTTTTACCGAAGGGATTTTCTAGAGTAAAACCTTTACCTGAAGAATCTGTTAAATCTGTGTGAGTCATGGTATACAGATAATTCTGAGTGTCTAGCCCTCTATTTAAATCGAGGTCAAGTATATCGACCAATTGGTTTATCTTATATTCATTCACGATTGGATCCATTGTACTGTCCTATATATATCATAAAAATTTTCTTAAAAGAAATATCTATTCTAATTCATCAAAATCCACTATAATATTTTTGGCAGCATTTATTTGTTTATATATCTCGCCTAATCTTTCTAAGTCGACTAGTTCTTCCGCATCTTGAATTTCTGGTTTATTAGGTGCAGCACAAAATATTAATCTCTCAACAGTGAAAGAAAGAGCACGCTTACTTAATCGCGGTTTAAATGCTAAGAATTCTATCTTACTACCTTTCCTGATATTACGAGGTACAATAGCAGGATTTTCTCGGACTGGCAATGGGCTCACTGCTTTAAAAGCACAGTCAATTTCTTGAACCATATCAATACATGTAGCGAAATTGGAAGTGTTTCTCCCTCTTTTAAACTGAAATTTAAATACGCAACTGGCTGCGCCCCGCTCCCTCGTTTCTGATACACTTTAGATGGATTGTAAAATCTGCAGGTCGTTCCGATAGGATTCCCTTCGGTGACGGTTCCGATAGTATTCTGGAGTTAGCAGCCAGGCTTGCAGCATAACTTTTAGCAGTAGATGCATCGAAACTTTCACCTAGGGTACGGAATATTATTAAATCAGTAAACTTTTGAAGACTCGGTTGCCAACGGACACACACCCCATCACATGTAGCTGGATCTCCTCCCGAACCATATTTAGGTCCGATGTTGAAAACTACTTCTAGCTCACTGTCTACGTATATGAAAGGATCTACATATTCATCAAATACTAATTTGCCTCCATCATCAATTTTGATGTTTTCTCCGGTTTCAAGTATTTTTATTGCATCTGAAATAGAAAGGATTGTCATTGTCTTATCGTATATATCTTAATAAAAATAATTTAAAAAAATTTTTTCTATGATATAGTATCCCCAAAATGTCATACATATTCATAAATGGACCAACTGGAAGTGGTAAGAGTTACGATGCAATAAATTTGGATCCGTATCACGTACCAGAATTTGACACTAGTTTTTCCAGCAACATTGCCGACTTTTATAATGGGCGCCACGTTTCGATTGCCGATTTTCAGAATCAGTTTATAGAACATACTCTTAGTTTACAATGTCGGGCTGGGAGGAGGAGGGAGGAACAATACATTATTTGTGACTCTTCCATAATTCAACATCTGACTTTTTCTCGAATCCGGGGCGTTTCCACGGAGTGGGAAGAAAAAAAGATTGTTTCTAGAGCATTTGACCATTTACCCAGTTTCATTATCATATTCAAAGATATGCCTTGGGATTATTGCAGGCGGAATGTGTTGACTCGAGCCAGACAATATGAAATAACCGCCTTAGAAGAACTAGAAGAGATTCACAACAAGTTCAAACAGACTTTCTTAGAAATTTGCCACGACTACAGGCTTCCATGTTTGGTAATTCGGAACGCTCTTACCCCCCTCGTTCTCAAGAATATACTTAATCCAACAATTGATACCGAGACAGTCGGACCAGTAGAATATCCACGAGCTTTTGACTTTGGAATTGCATGGAGCGGCGGCAGCCAGGGATTTTTAATAGACGGTTTCAAGGAGGAGGAACTTGAAAAAGCGTACTTCCCACCTGGTCAAGAACAACTAGAACAACCTCGAGTCTCACTAAAGAACCTACACAAACTTCTTAACGCTTGTGAATCTGTGTGTGCTTATAATGCTTCGTTTGACCTACGAGCACTTGACATTATGAACCCTACGGTTCTGTAACACCGGACTTTGAAGTTACTTGTCTATGGCTCATGTCAGTTGTGTACATTATACTTCAACCAGAACTTATCGATAAAGCTGAAAAAGGGGGACTCGAGAGAACGGACTGTGGTAACATGAGAAGTCGTTTTGAAGATCTTGCAAACTTAATATGTTCAGGAACCGAGGGGCCCCCACCTCATCCACATACGGCCGAAAAAGATGCAGTAAGTGAACATTACTTACGACAGTACATGATAAATACTTGGCCAGGTGGGGGGTGGAAGTGGGGTGGTAAACTGACACTTTCGGCTTTCAAGAAATTAAGACTTTTTCCATGGTACTTATTGAATAACTTTCGTAAATACTTACGTTAGTACTTACGTAGTACTTGACAAGTACCATGGACAGGAACTTACGAAGTACTTACGTAGTACCAGCACAGGAACTTACGAAGTTCTAATAACATTTTCCTCCGGCTCCCAACTATTGAAACTTTCTGGATAACCTTTCCATTTTATCAGATAATATTTCTTTCCTCTAATTTTTTCGTCTTCAAAATTCGTTCTACTCTGTACAGCTCGTCGCGTTCTGAAGGTGCGCTCTGAAGTTCATCGGAGTAGAAAGTGCCGAGTATTTCCTCTCCATTCAGATCTTTTATTTTGTAAACTGGTGGTGTTCCTAGTCCAGCTGCGTACACAACTTTTGAAACTACGAAAATCTCCTCTGTCCAATTTGGTAAATATCCTTTCTTGAAAGTGGTCTTGTATTTTGTAATTCGGACCCGTTCTCCCGGCTTGAATTCAGGGTCAACTCCCCCGGCTGCCAACTCAGGACCGAATAGTGTATAAAATGCCTGCCAATCGTTCTCCTCTGTTACGTCCCTGGGTTCATTTTGATATTCCGTGAACGGTGTTGTTGTAATTCTCGAGAAGTTGTGGTAGAATGGGGAGCCAGGAACGTGTCTGTCTGTATGTGAAGTATTTCCACATCATCGTCTTAAGAGTTCGATTAAAACGTTCAACAACGCTAGCTTTTTTGTCACTGTAGGTGTGAAACCAGTGAATTCCCACCTCCTCCAACCACCCCTGCATTTTTCGGTTCGTAAATTCCCGCCCTCATCTGTCTGAAGTTTGTCGGGCCTTCTCCGGATTTCTTAATCACGTCTTGTAGTGCCTGTAACGTATCATCAAGCCGTTTTTGACTGTATCGGCCTGGCCCATGCATATTTGCTGAGCACATCGATTACTGTTAGCATGTATCGAATGTTTTTATTCTCTTTTGCGAATGGTGAGGGAATTCCACAAGATCCGCTTCCCACTGGGCGTCTATCGATGTTACGAAAACGCGCCGGCCCTTCGGAACGCGCCACGAGTACGAGGGACCGGTTTATGAAGATTATAAGTTAGCTGAGTTTTTAACCAGTCCTGTACCTCTTTCTTAGTGACGTGGAGTCCGCTGGCCCGTGCTGCGTCATATAATTTTTGTACACCTCCAAAACCAGTTTTCGGGTTGTAATATAATTCTCTAAGAGTTCCTTCGGCTTCGGCTTCAGCTTCCATAATTGCTATATTATACGAAAAATTTTATGTCGTACGGATGCCGTAAATGAAATACTAGTTTACTGAATGGCCTACTTTTCAATTGTCTGGCCAGGTCCGTGGCCTCCCGTTCTGACACCTCCATTCCATATTCTTTAATAATAGTTTTGTTGTCTGTCTTGCTCGGTGTGTAAAATAGTACTAACATCTGTATGTTTTCCCTGAATGGTTTACTAATACTAGTATATTGTTGAGTCAGAACCCAGACAGATAGTCCGTCGTGTCTTGCGCTGAAACCAAGTTTGACTAAACGTCACTGCGCTTCTTCATATCTTTGGACGCGGCGCAGTCGTCGAGTACTATTAAAGTGTTTGTACCGACCCATTCGTTACGTACGAAGGCTAGTGTATCATCCACAGCATCGAGTCCGACTGGAAACACAAACACATTGTCATCAGTGAAAATGAATCTTTTATTATACGTTTTATTGTTCATGAATGTCGGACAAATGAAAACTATATATTCGAATTTTCCTAGGTACGGACCGGTGAGGAGATCCATTACATATTCCGTTTTGCCAGAATTTGTCGGTCCAGTTATAATCATGTTGAATGGTACAGTTGCATACATCGGATCTATATACTGTACATAAATGTAATGAATATTGCTAAAGATAACAAACCAATTTTACCATATTCATGAATAGGGTCTGCGCCGGTCACTGCTGCTGCCCGTTCCGAAGCGTTCCGAAGGGCCTTCGGGGACCGAGTCGTGTCATTGTGAGGTGACTCTCCGGGCTCGTCCTGCCACTTCACAGGATCCTCCCTCCCTTCCATCTCATGTATAGCACTTTCTCGAACTTCCGTGTTTATATCACCGTTCACCCCGAAGGACATAGATTCTGTAGCGTATTGCAATTCATTATTATAACCTGAGATCGCCGGGCCCGAAAGGATGACCATCTCAGACGGTAAGAGAAGTAAATTTGGTGAGACTGCCATATCAAGTTTGACACCAGTATTCATTATTGTGTCTTGATATCGCCTATAACTAATTACTTTGTCGGTATTGCGAATTTCATCTTCGAGGAGAACACCGAATTCTTTTCGGACTTGCTCTGCACTGCCAGTATCGCCCACTATGGTACTACGAATATTTGCTTGTGCGCCGAGTATGCAATATACGTAGGCTTCAAGGCTTTCATTCAGGCGAGCGAGACCGGCCTTTGTCAATCCTGAGTCTCCCTTCAGAGGAATGAAACTATTGTATTGTCCCTCCGATCCATCATTTCGAAAGAAATAGTAGTGTGGTCGGTCTTTGTCGGACAGTACATGTTTTTTCTTTCCAAAAATTGTATGTGTATAGAAAACGCCTCCGTCGGCGGAGAGGAAAAAGTCATGACCGTTGTATATCGCTTTTGGCTGTCTAACGGGACCACGATTAGTGTAATATTCATAACCATAACCAAGACCTTTATTTTGACCTTTTCGATAACGAAAGTCAGACTTCGTGGGACTTATATTTCCAAATTCTGTACATAGAAGTTCATATTGGACAAGATTGTATGGATTGTCGCCCGCTTTGAAGGTGGGGGTATCGTCTGGAAGTGCAACGCCCATTTCGTGAAGGATACGACGTATTGTAAAATATACATGGAAACGGCAGAATGATCGTATTTGGGGCGGAAATTTCTTATCAAAGAGATGGACGAATGATATACCACAACCAGTAGTGCTACACCATACGGCGAAATTCAGTTGCTGGTCCCAGTATTTCATGTTTGGCCCGCCCAGCCAGACATTACTTTCTTTAGCTGATCGATGAGTGATTACGTTATCTTTAAATATATCCCGCGGGTGGAAAGTAAATTTATCTGTCGGCGTTACATATATTTCTAAGTCCATGAGAATAGGTTTTATTCCCCCGTCCGGTTTGGAAGGGGGGGTATCAGCATGCTGTACTGTTGGTATGCTCGTCTTATTCAATTGAAAAGCAACTGGGAATAAGTCTGTACTCATTATTCGTGTTTCTATATACATATAGATTTAAATGGAGGAGAATTTTCCCGGAATCCCTGTCGGAATCCCTATCGGTACGGTTCTGTTAGGGGTACTAACATTCCAGACTATGTTAATACTTTATTTCGGATTCAGGTTTAAACGAATTTTTTATTTTTTACTAAGAATAGATAACATACTGCAAACAATGGAGAATTTAATAAAGTCATCAGCAGCGGCAAATATGGCAGCGCATTCCGAAGGGGCTTCGCGCCTTCGGTGCCTTCGGACAATAATCGATCCATAATAGAGACAAAACGTGAAAAAATACTCTGTGTCATCGCAAGTGGTCAAAGTAAGTTATTTTTTGTAAGGAGTTTACAGTTAGAGAAGTGGAAACTTGGAAAGATGAATTCATAACACGAGCCTTTAAAGTCTATGAAGCGAAATACAGTTCTCTATAAGTGATACCATCACTCAAAGTTTCATAGATCTAGGAGCCCGTGCAATCAGTCAAGTAGTTCCAATCGATGACCGAGATAACTATGCCACTGATCTTAAAAAGGATTTTATTTTAAACAGTGAAATAAAACGATTATCAGGACGGATAGCGTACACATGGGGGCCCGTGATTGCTCTGATTTCCACCGGTTTAATTACGGGTAAACATTTAAATTTTAAAAAAATCGGGTTTAATATAGTACCTGAAATAAATGGATTCAACTTCGACGACTCAGCAAACGGCTCCGCTAGGGACTCCGTCAGAAGCCCCGCCGACGGAGCCCACACCGCAAACGACTCCGTCAGGGACGACCTTCCCTACGCCACAGCGCAACATAGAGAAAGTGACGTTACCGCCGAAGCATCCAGGGAGAGTTGCTGCAGGGAAGAAATTAGCGGAATGGAACAGGCAAAACAAGGAGAAGAAACTAAAAGCAATGAAGGGGGAGGGAGGGGAGGGGAGTGATGCGGTAGCGACAAACTGTATAAGCCTACCGCCTACAATGAAAGAACAGTGTGATAATAATTCACGCTGGTATAATAAATGTTATCTTGTTTTAGGAATTGTGGGAGTTTCATTGACTGCATTAGGGCTATATTGGGGCGTGCTCGGCATACCCCCTGTCCCGTTAATCGATCGAGTTCAGATCGGAAAGGGGCTGCTCCCCAAAATAAGAAAGCGGAAAAAAACAGAGCCAGTAGCGGCTCCGGGGGCCAGCTCCTCTACATTGTATGAGATGGATTACTCCCCATATTTTTTATTTTTATTTTTTATTTTATATACTAGTCAGCAATCATGGATACTAAAACAGTTGTAAACACAATGTACGATGGAATTGTAATCGCAGGACTTGCGATGGGATATCTTATGATCTCCAGCAAATTTTTGAAGATGGATATGGGCGATCCAAGTCGACCAAATTTAATTCGATTGGCAAAATTAGGCGGTGCGACTGCTGCCGCGGTTGCGACCAAAGATCTCCTTGAACAGAAAAATATTATTCCTGCAGAACCTTATACTTCGTAATAATAATATTCATCGAACATTTATACTTAGTAATATATACATACAACGTACAACGATGATCATTTGGATTGAAAGCAAAACAGGTGAACCTGTTACTGTTAATTTTTACCCTTGCATTGACACGACACAGTTTACGAAGATAAGACTGCTAGAGTGTGGACTATATAATTCATGGCATAACATAACATCGACGAATAATGTAATAAAATATCAAGAAGGTGACCAACCGAAGAAGACTAAATCAATACGTCCAGGTAACTACAATATCGATACGTTAAATAAAGCAATCGGGTTGAAGCAAAAAATTAATTTTGAAAAACATCTGCCGACAAACCATGTTTATCTAACTTTGGCTAAAGATATTAAAGTCTATTTCAATGCCACAGGTAGCTTCGCCAACGTCGTCGGCTTTTCAGATAAACCTGAGGACAACCCAGTTATAAAAGTACTATGAGTCCGAAGAAAGTGGATTTCTTAACAGTCACTAAATATATAGTTCATTCAGATGTAGTCGATGTTACTGGAAATTATGTTTCATTTGGCTCCGGAGGATACATACAGGGGAAAGTATCGAACTGTTTACAAATACTTCCCATCCGGGATACGAGAGAAATAAGTGAAAAGGTTACTTACGATTTTAAAAACGGAGCAATTTCTATGCCATTGAGAAAAGGGGGAGATTACATGAATTCAATTCGTATCTGGATAACGGATCAGGATGGGAACATGATCGATTTCAATAACTGGCCAATTAGCTTTTGTATTGAATTATTGTAGTCGTTCCGCCTACCGGTGTAACATAAACCATCCCACGACTAATCCTCCAGCAATATAGATCATCTCATATTTCTTTTGCTCAGGGCTGGGTTGATAATAATCTGAGAATTGCGCTAACGCTTGCGCTGGACTTGACGTAGAGTTGCTTTGCACCGCTTCTGCTTCTTCCAGGATTTCTGCATCTGTATCTCTTTAATTCTGCCGCAGCATGTGCATCCTTTGCCTGATTTTCTCTTTCCCAGTCAGCCTGTAGTAATCTTTTTTCTGACCAGACGTTGCGATCATGTTCAAATTTTTCTAATGCTTTATCATGTCGAACTTTCTCTTCAATAAGAGCCTCACCATTCCCAGAAAGCTTTTGTCCGATAATATTTCCTCCTGTGAATGCTGTTGCATTTAATACAGCACCGAGAACTGTCATTCCTATAGCTGAAGCCATGACTGTGTATTGTAATTACAAGGTATTATTTAATTTTCACTGTATATAGGTCCCTACGGAGTATGTCTGATCCAAGTGGCTTCGGTCTAGGTACAATTCGTATGCAAAATCTTGAGCTTGAAGATCTGAGTGATGTTAAAGTTAACAATAATACTAAGATGGCTGCTAATCATAATAAGGATTACGTCCTTCGTTATAAAGACCGCGAAAAATATTTCGTTTTAGCCAATGCCGCGGCGCCACCCCACGAGCATGCTGTAGAATTTCCGAACTTAAAGACATTGATGA
>NC_091940.1:11559869-11764869 GCF_041260155.1 Ptychodera flava
GAGACTGAGATTATGTCAATGTTTCGGGTTCCGTAAAATGAGCATTTTTTTACTTCCAAATGCAAAATATACGTACCATAATTAGAGTCCAAGGTGGCTCAGCCTCGAGTAGTATATCTAACACACGATCATTGTTTTTGTAGTGATAGTGGTGAGGTATTTCGTTTTTCTTGTACACTTTAAGCTTTGGGTGAGCATTTTTCAGTTTTTGGTAAACCTGCAGAGAAAAGTATTATAATTAAAATATTGTCTTAATGCAGATGGAAAGTGAACTTAATGATTCGTATGGAGTGGTAAAGTTAGAGATGAGTGCCATAGAGGACACGCACTTGACTTACTAGAAAGGATCACGCTTTAGTTTTACAGAACTCTCCCCTCTCACATCTGTTACACGTTCCACTCACGTAGAAGTAAACACGATTGGAACTAATTTAGGATAGTTGGATAGTGAAGTAAGGTCATTTTCACCTGCAAATGTAAGCTCATCTGCTTTTCTTTTTACGTTACACAATTGTTTTTACGAGTAATTTGTAATATTACAACATTAAACTATATGGCATCTATCACTTTTGAGAAATTTGAAAAAATGTGTTAATCCAATTATCCCAAATTAGTTCCAATCGTGTTAGTATATTATTTCGTTTTGTTTTGCTTTGTTTTCAAAGGTAGCAGAAATTTTATGGCAATTTAACTTTATTTGCCCAATTTCCGGCACATTGTAATATTACTTTGATAGGAAGTATACCGCATATTGTCAACTTTCCAGTCCGTATTCACCACGGTCTTAAAGCAACCTGGTCAAGTGTCCGAGCCAAGGATTTCACTGAAGGTCAGCCAATCAAGAAAGACATGACCACGAGGTTTTTTTCAGATCTTGTCACAATGCGTTCAGAACAAAGTCCCGACTACTTATTCTACCAGGTCGTCGAAAATCCATTCATTTCTTCAGTAATACAACAATCGATGTAAATACATTTCTAAACCCATCACCATTCGACTCGTTCCGATACAGTTCATCTATTCTTGCTAATACCTTATAAAAAACTAATTTACCTTTCGTGATTTAGTTATGTCATTTCATTGTTGTCTTTGTGAAACTAAATTACAATTATTCGACTTGTTATTTTCCTTTATGTAATGTTTCGTAAGTTCTGGCGATTTTTCATATATTTTGTATTTTGTATCTGCATTTTATTTACTGTCTGTTTTATTCAGTTTGTTCCGTTTGATACAAATTCATGGACATTAATTTGTAGATGTATTGCTGGTACCAAATGAAATAAATGATGACGTTCCCTCAGTGCTTTTATTTGTTCCGACCTCCAGGTCTCTGTCTGTCTGTCTGTCTGTCTACCTACCTACTTACCCTACACTCTTCCTATAAAGTCGTTTTTAATTTTAAAAAATCCACAGGAAAATTTTAGTACAATATAGTATCCTTAAAATTCATTTTTCTTACAACTTAAGTTTCTTGTATTGTTACTTCATGAATTCATTGATTTATAACTTTTTCACCTTTCAAAGTTGGTTGTTGTAAATTGTCGCATTAGCTTCCTATTGAAGTGACAGCATTGGGACATCTATTAAAATACTACGTACCATTTGTGAAGATCCAAAACGTTTGGAGTTGTATCATTAAAGACAAGGCCATACAGCTTACCAGCACAGATATAATCTTCCGTATATTCAAATCGAAGGGCCGGGACAGGGTTACTTATAAGACAGGGGAAACCATCTGCAGCCCCCCGACCAAATTCACATCTTCAGTTCTTCACTCACCTTATTAATTCTTCCATTCTTTGGTTGCAACACTCCGATAGGGTCATTGCCTGGCAGATAGAAAGCTACATCGTTCTCTGATATAAAGTCCCAAATTCTGATTGTCCCTGAAGCAATCGAATGGCCGTGATCACTAGTAAATATAATATTCATGTTGTCAAGGAAGTTGTACTTTTCCAGCTGCTCAAGGAGGTACCCAATCCCTGTGTCAACTTCTAGTAATTTTGATTTCGTGCCTCTGGAATCCCTCCCAGTTTCATGGAGGACAATATCTAAGTGACCGAAATATAACAGGATGACGTCTAAGTCATCTTCGCGCAACCAGGCGATTACATCGTCAATTCTTTCTTGGAAACTTAGATTGTACCATCTCCACTCGGTGTTGGCGACGTCCCTGTCAGGTCGGACGCCCTTGATTTCTACCGTGCCACCTGGGTACATGTAGGTGCCAGTCGTCATACCACTGAAGTGCGCCGTCACCCAGATTGGTTCAGCGCCGGTGTCGAGCCATTCTGAAGTGTTGCAGGTTTTAGTGAAGCTGTATATTTCACCGGTGTTTACGTTGAAGTAATTGTTTCTGACCACTCCGTGACTCTCAGTGTACAGGCCTAGGGGAGAATTGTATAACCCAGATACATAACAATTGACCAAATATGTAATTACACTATCTAGCTCAAGATATAATACCACTTGACCCTATTTGTAATATTGCATGTTGTGCTTTTATTACTTTTTGGGTCGATAATTAATAAGTCGGCAAGTACAGGAGTAACGGGTGATATTTAGTGGAGGGATGGGGTCCGTCCTTTATGATGACATATTCAAACTGTATTTTGAAGATTTTCTCATTTTGAAGATTTTCTCAGTTTGTATGGTAAAGACAAAGAAATCTTGGCTCCACTGTCAATTATTATTCGACTGGACGTGTGCCCGTACCAGGTGTCCCTTGTTCGTAGTGTTCGTGGATCAAATGGACGAACTTTTCGCTGGAAAGAGTAGGTCTGCGTGATTCCACTGCCTTAGGGAACCCCTAAGTATAGGTAATGGGAGACTCTGTCGGATCAGATTGTACCAAAATTATCATAGGGGGTTTTCCAGAAATCGTCTTAGAAATCTTCTTAGTACGGCCGTTGGGTGATCTCATGTAGATTTCATTTCAGGTGATGAAAAACTAGCCATCATGTGATATTTTGTAATTTTTGGAGAATGATCTTCAAACTGTGTATCTGTGTTTGGTTGGAAGCAACGCTGCCATCGCCGGAAAAATAAAAGTTTAGCTTTCAGATTTCCACTGGTTCGCGCCTAGCCAATCACTCAAAAACATTATTTGTCAGACCACTCTTGTTATAGCCCGATTTAAATTGGAAAGCAACTATTACCATTGTAGCGACGAATGTCACAGAGAATTTACGCCCGAGGAAAGGAAAGCACTGCTAACACACCATAAGGGTACCAAGGTCATACTCTATACTTTATATGTATGGCATTACATAAAGTCAATAAAGGATGTGAATATGTTTAACGAAGGCAGTTTCAATTGGTAGCAGTCCTGACTGTCGTTGCTAAAAGCCTTTTACCTGTTGCTATGGAGTACATGGATGGCATCGTCTCGGTTGGGTATACTGGGTATGTCAGCTTTGCCCTGACGCCCTCTCTGGCGATTCTCGCCAGGTTTGGCATGTCAGCTCCGTAGAGATCGTATCTCAAGCCGTCGATCAAGACCAGCATGAGCTTTTGAGAATTTTCCGCATTTGACTTACAAGGAAGAAAAAAAACAATGAATCAGTACTGGGAACATACTATCCGTATATGCATAGGGAAATCGGTTGTAAGTATTTGATTAGATTACATTATTTTTGGAAATTGCACATTTACGGACGATAAACATTAACTTAATAGGTCACTATCAATGTTATGATTCCGATGGTACAATGTTTCTACGGAAACAGCTCAGCTTGTGATTACGTATACATCGAGGGCGTTCTGCAGCCGTACGCACATGAGTAGGAGGCTGTCATCAAATATTGACAAATTTTTAGTCTAACTAGTTGAAAATCACCTCCAAAGTTGTCTATAGATGGATGGTGATTATAATAGTTTGTCAATAGACGATAAGTTAAGGTATTTATTAACAAATCGATCAATATCGAAAAAGCGTTTACAAAAAGAAAAGAACATTTGTATTTATTAAGAATAGCTATTAAGTATTGTCTTTTTTTTCATACTCAAACAAGTTTGTTTTCAACTACTGTGTACCCTGTTCCTCACACTTCTGTATTGTATAATGAATTATAAGGTGACTAAGGTGACTTATAAGCCTGATTGGGCTGGGAGGTCTTTTTTCCTCAGGTCACTATAATAAAATATTCTACTACTATGTAACACTTCATCCTAGCACTAGGGTCGAAAGGTTGAGCAACCTTCGGTACTGTACTTCGGCACTTTACGGCCACTGAACCACCACCATTGTGGTGCTCCTTACACGTTACATGTATATGCAACGATGCAAATATGGTTGAAGCAGCAGCAAAAACGCATCAATATTAATTCGATTTAATTAGCAAATAATAGCTTGTGTATAAGAACTACAACAAGGTTCCTAAGTTCCCTGTGAGCAGACTTGCAAGTTGCAGCCCACAAGGTAGCTACCGTCAGCCTACGACATGTTAAAGGGGTTGTCCAGTGTATATGAATCACAAGTGACTGTTCGTGGCGTTTGTAGCGGTATCATCTGATTACATTAGATCAGATTAATTACAATCATTATTTGTTTTGCGTCCACTCCAAATTTTGAAAGGTAAGCGGGTAAGCAGTTCAGAAACATACACAGAATATTTTGTAGTCTCAAGTTTTACATGTACTTGATAGTTTCCATGGTGAATGCGTGTCCATTCAAGAATCAAATCAAAAACTTCTTTCGCTATCCATAATTTACACTACGATGTATACCATTTTAAGTAAATTTCACAAAAAATTGTGAATAAAGATTTGTGGGCAGAAAAGCTACGCAGCACAGTCCTACTTAAATAAACACTGTGCGTGTTTTTTATGAAAAAAACTTTCGAAATCCTACGCTCCGGGATGCAACGCATAGATTTTAATCCCTCTACCACGGTGATAGATGGACCGTGCTTCGATCTTATTACTACCAAAGAAAACCTATACCTTTGTCAAGACGCACCTTACCATTTGTCTACAATTAATTAAGTATATGAACACCAGCACTGTACCCCGCTCCAGCTCCGTCCACGTTGACATGTTTGGAGATACTCCTGCGACGGAAAATCCGACGAGAACGGCGGTCAATGTCACCGCATGTTTCTGCTTACTGTTTTTAAATGCCACTGCACCGGAACATTTTTAAGGTGGTGTGCAAAGCATAGACCGAAGGCCAAAGATCGAAGATACCGTCCGTCGTCTCTCTCTAGCTTGATTTATTCAATGTACCAAATCTATAAAACGAAGACTTTGGCCTACCTCTATGGCCACTGCAATGTTTGACACAAAGCCCCTTTTTTATGCAAAGAGCCTCTCTATTAATTATTAAAAGGACAGTACCTGCAACTTTAATGATTCTTTCAGTGTTTTGCTCTGTGTATTTACTGCAGTTCTTTGTCCAACTCCCTAAAGCATGTTAAAATACCCGTTGTTCAACTTCTTAACAGTGTGTAATGTGTAACAGTACACTGATAGTGTTGACCAATAAATTTGTCTTGTCAGCAATCAACATTGATCATTGCACCTGTCTAGGCTATGTTGATAAGCTTGACATAATGTGTTATAGAGGGTGAATAAGATATTGAAATTAATATAGAAAGTAAACATCAGATAATCATCACAAGTCACTGGTTGTATCATGTGTGGAAACACCTTCTCAGTTCTTGTTAGGTTAATGCTTACCTTTTAGGGAAGTATTGTTTTACAGCTGTAACTTATAAAGGAATACTAACCGCACCTTGATGACCACAACATGGAACAAAGTACATGTAAATAATGGAAATACAAATACAATTGATCACTCAATGCAGAAGTTGGTTGAAATGTAAATTTCCAGTCATTGTGAATGTACAGCTGATGTAACAAATGCTACTAGTAACAGATTCCTTTCCTGCCTATTATTATATACTGCTTTTCTATCTATACAATAACAGGAGCGTGTACATGCATACCCTATTAAGTTAAAATTTGTAGAACAATCTACAATCTCGTTTGTTACATTATTTTGACATAAGATTGCGTTTACTGGAATGTTAGAATCCCTTCATTTTCATCAGTACCAACTGCTTCATTAACTGTTCCAGTTTCAGTGGGACTTGAGTGACATTCTCACTGCCATGATTTTCATCTGACAAGTTCAACCATGACCATCGACTGGAAGGTATGCTGTTGTAAATAAAGAAAAAGTTTAGAATTTTTTGAACCACAGAAATATGCCTATTTTTGACAATATACAGAAAGGTTTAGGATTAATTCGTGAATAAAAGAGTATCCTTTGTACATAATTTGTATGGTCTTCAGTGGACTTGACTTGTTGGAACTGGCTAGTGCAGTGGAACTAAATAAAAACTTCCTGCCAACATTAAGGAATGTCTCTGCCATTCTTTGGCCATATCATTCTAAAAAAACCAAAAAAAAAAAAAACCAAAAAAAAAACAAAAAAAAACAAAGAAAAAACAAAAAACCTATTGTGATTAATTATTCATTCTATCGGTAACTAAATCCGTACAAACATATATAAGATGAAGGATATATCGAAAATAAAATCGACATTTTAGACTTGTAAAACTGCATTTCAAGATATGTATCTTACATGCAAGGCAAGGTAATTTCACATGTGGAGGACACAATCTGTTTATGACCCCCAGAAATACTCATAAACATGCACATGCATTACTTCAGTCTCTCGTACAAGTTACAGCAAGGGTGTTGCAGTTAATCACCGTACCAACTGAGCGAGTTTGTGTTGAATTAATCTTTGTAGTTTGAGCTTCTGTTACGTAATCAAATATGTGCATAGACACGTAAATGCTTAATGCGCAGTCAGATTGTGTCCTCCATATACGTGAAGATGATTTAAAAATACGCCATTTTCGTTCAAGATAAAGAATATTGAAAAAATCTTCAAAGTGTCAATGTGCTTGCTATTTGTCATGCATCATGTGCATGTTTGTGTGAGCTTTACTATTTTGTAGAGAATGAAAAAAACCTGAAGGCAGGGAACACAGCGATATAATTTACAAGCAATATTATGACAGCACAACACAGACATGTGGAGAGGCACAACAATAGCATTCATTATTATCAGGAATATTCAAGTGCCAGGCAAATGATGTAACTCTGGCAGTTGCACTAGCCAGCTTTAACAACTCAATTGTTATAGCTATATCATCTACAGTCTCTCGTACAGCACATGTGTGTAAGATATATTAGAGAAAAATATCATTGTGCTAATGATGGTAACCTTTACGCACCAATGTTAAGAACAGCTATGGGTCAGAGATCATTAGCTTATCATGCTATGAAAATTTTGAATTCTATTGCACATCTATTCCAAGCTGTCAAGCGTGTGGAATTTTAAATCAACATTAAATGATTATCTTTTCATGACATACTTTAACGAAGGTTAAGATCTGGATTGGCCTATTATTGTCTTTCTCTTTTACCCTCTGTGCTCGTGTATTTTTCTACAGGGTTCCAAATTTTAAATTATAGTAGAGGTAACCGTTGCTAGCAGTTGTGATGTAACAGCTTGTTAGCAGGAACTACTTGAATTTGTACTGTTAGTACTTCACAATAATCTACAGTTGAACTGGACATATATCATCTAAATTAAAACATTTTATAACTCATGACAGCTTTTCTTTTGTTTTTCAGAACCACTTCTTTGAGATCAAAACAAAAAGATGAGCAAGACACAAACCAGTTGGGATGTCTCACTTGGATGAGGCTGCAAAGAGGGGGGAGGTGACGGTTTTGACACAGGCTGTTTGACATTAACACAAACTCAATGGGAAGTTTAATTTGTTGATTAGACTTAGAAAAAGTTTTTCAGTGTACGCTGTCATGGCGGCTGCAATCTTGAAAATACCCACGATGCAACGTTTTTCATGGAGGGTGTATTTTGCTCAAGCAAGACTTAGTGTTTTGTTTGCCCATGTAAGGTGTTTTCTTGCTGAGGCAAGTGTTTATTTTGCTTATGTAGGGTGTTCACATGCTCGGCTTAGCTCTCTATGGGAGCCCTGATGACTTTGAGAATTTCTTTTTTGTAATTAAGCTGGAATATCCAGTATTTGTATGTGTGCTGTAGTCCTTAGATTTTCTAACTGGTCTTGATAGCCTGTATAATTCATTGTCATTGATAGCATATGATTCAATGTCAAGCAACAACCTGCGAGCAACAGTTTCGTTTTCGGGAAGTTGACCATTTTCGAAAAATGTAAAAAAAATGCTGCAAATGTTCATCTGCTCTTTGTTTAATGCCTATTGAATCAAATAAGTTACTTGCTCTTTTTTGCGGCATAGTCGATCGAGATCGTTTGATATTGGTTTTATATTTACTGTGACAGACCAAGAACTTTTTCAATTAAATGAAAGCTGAGGTTTTTTATTTGAAAATGTTGTCTTTTGCAATATCACCAGTCCTGAGTATGTTTAAGTAGAATGAAAGTATCACTGTAAAGAAATAATGGGAATCTCTGATCAACATTCAACAATAAAGTTTCATTAGGGGATGGGGGTGTGCAAAACTGGAAAAATAAGTCTTTTATCAGGCATTGAACTTTTGATGTCGCCCCTTATGCTCAAATTTCCGTTATTTCAGCTAGACTATTGTTGTGGTGGGAGTTTGGAAAATTAGTGGTGTCTATATGTATGATAAGGAAAAGCTGTGTATAGGAAGATCATTTTTACACGTTCTACACATATCTCCTTTGTTTGAGTAGCTTTGTGAACTTGGTGACGAGTGAACAAATCTCGAGAGTTGTCCGCCTCCTCGTTTGAAATATCTGTATTGGGAGGGGTGTTGTGGGTGACGTCATATGGGCCTCTGCTGAGTGCATCTGGTTGGCAATGAAGAATCCCCTTTTTGTAGATAATGTCAAAGTTATACTGTTGCAATGCAAGGACCTACCTGCAAATTCTTCCTTTTAAGTCTTCCCTTTTGAAAATCTAAGCTAAATTCGCACGATCAATATATACAATGAATTTCTTTCCATGTAAATATATATCGCATGATTTTATAGCGTGAAACACAGCAAATAACTCTTTTTCTCCGACAGAGTATCGTTTATCATGCTCTCCAAGTTTTCTACCCCCAAGACTATGATGCGTTGTTTATCATGTGACTTTTAGTTCTAGAATACAACCTATAGCAAATCAGTAGCGTCAGTATACAGTTTAAATCATGGCAAATCAACGTTGGCAAATGCAAGAGTTACTGGGTAATTTGTGAGTTTCTCCTTGATTGTTAGAAAAGCACACTCACAATCTTCCCACCAAGAGAAAGTGGTTTGCGTCTCTGTAATAACTCGTGTACTCGTGTACTCGTGTACTCGTTAACTCTGTTAACTCGTTACTGAAATTTGTTACACCTTTACGATAGTATTCCCCCCATAAATGAGCGAACCTCGCGAATATTCTTAGCGCAATTGCACTTAGTTTATCGGGATCTGGGGATATTCCTTCTTTCGTAATCGTGTCCTAGAAATTTCACTTCTTTGCAGGCAAAGTGACATTTTTGGCCTTGAGTTTTGGACCTGATTTGATTACCGCTTGAAGTACGCTATGTGTTGAAGGTGCCGTGTTCCGATGAATAAATGATCAAGTCGTCGACTGAAACAATCAGGTATTTCCATAACGTACATATGTATGTTTAAATATTGTGTGGAGTGTTCTTCGGAATGCCCTTGTGGAATTCATTAGCCCATGGCTAGTCTTTTTTACTGGTAGTGGTCGTGTCCCGTTTTGAAGGCCGGTTTTGGCCTGTTGTCAGAATGTAAATCGAGCTGATGAAATGAATCCGCTTCATCTAATGTTGAAAAGTATATGGGATTGGAATCCCTACTTGTTCAAGGCGATCCTGGGGTTTTGGTTGGGGAAAACAGTCGAGCATGGTAACTTTAATCAAACCGCGGAAATCATAAGTAAAATGCATTTTTTCATTCGGCTTCTTTACCAGGACGATAAAACTTCCCCAAGCATGTTAGTTGGATCAATGATATCATTGTACAGTAGCTTTTGGATTTGCTCGTTCATAATCTCGCGTTTGCTAGGATTCAAACGATATGGGGGACGATTGACGGGCTCTGCATGGAGGGTGAGACTAATTCTGTGTTGTATTAATTTACAGTGACTAATTTTTCAGTCTCTAGCAACGAATGTGTCAGAGCTACATAAGATGACTCCTCCCAAGTACTGTTTTGTTCGTCGGTTAAATGTGGATATTCATATGATATTTTTGACGACAGGTAATCATGTTCTTGTGTTGAGTAGTTTTGTAATTATTAGCGTGTACATTGTGGGTAGTCTGATCGGCATCGGAGGGTTGATGAGGGTGGAGATGGCAATAGGAACAGTGTGAAAAGCTGGTACGATCGTGATGGAACAATTCATTCAATTCGCGTTAGGATGATTAATCTGTGTGTATTAAGTTTAGTCGAATAGGTAATTGGTTTGAATTGCCCCATTTTTTGTTTTTTTTCTTAAAATGGATTGGTTTATGTAGAGAGTTCACCAGATGGATCAAAATCTGGTTGTCGTCAGAAGTGGTTAATGCACTCGCAGCCTTGAAACCTTGTCTTTCAGTAGCGTAGGTGCTGTGAGTAATATCGACAAGTTGATTAGGTGTATCACTCTATTTCGCGGCAAGTATACATTCTGAATTGGGATTGATTGTAAAGTCTTACGTAGCGGAGAAATGGTTGATAGGTGAAAGCCGTGGTTTGTTAGTATTGTAATTAATGACGGCGTTTTTTGTTTTGAGAACATCTCGACTAAAAATTAATTTTTGCGACATAAATTGATTTCTCATACTTTTTTGCAGCTAGCATCAATGTTTTTTTAGAATTTTATGATCATAAATGAACCAAAATCTGTTTTGATACCATTGGTGAAATAATCAAGGGATTCTCATTCTGGCAAATTTGCTTGGGTGACCTTTGATAGTAAGACATGTGCTTTCCTGAAGTATAGGGTATTTATTTTGTTACTGACCCATATTTGTTTTTTTATAGGAAAAGTGACCCTGTTTATAGGAATTTGTTCGTGACAAGGCGACCCATTTGGGAAGCTCATACCCATACACCTTTCTATGACAGTAACCAAAGCAAACACTAAAAGGAAGAGCAAAGAAGGACAGAGAAGGATAAGAGGGCAGAACAGAAAACCGAATGAAGTGGTGAACATGGTGTTAGCTATACGTAATAAGAAGAAGGGCATCGCCGGATAAGATGTAGCTCAAGATTATCACCTTATTATTCGGTTACGAAAATATTATCCTCCAGTATATTCTAGACTTATGACATGTTCTTCGCCCTACTTCGTAGTGAAAATGCTGTCCTCCAAGATGTTATGCACTGATAGCATTGATCTTTGCCCAATTAGACTGTGAAAATGCTGATCTTCACCCATTTTGTGATAAATAATTTATCGCTCCTTTTAGAACGTAAACTTTGATCCAATTTCCATAAGTGCACACATCTCTGACGTCATCACTTTGTGGCGTGCCACTTCTCCATCCTTGCCCTCAAGTTTATTGGACTTTGTTCTTTAAAGATGAATAGTAACGTACATGCAAATAGCATGCAAATGACCCGAAAACACTATGTCTGTGAATCATTTCAGCTTGCGCGTGACAAACAACATGGATTTTCCTGGGAAGTTGACTCCATTTCGATTACTATTGGTGTGAAAGTCCGATACAAAATTTTGAACAATCACAGTAACTCAGCATCAGCCTGTTCAAGATTGTTTCTCTATCTGACCTGAACATTTATTACATGAGATCTTGACCGTGGCTTGAAGTAGAATTGCTAACAGACGGTAAATTTTTACTCACTGGATGTCACACTAAATTACCGACTCGACTAACTACACTCGAAGCTTCTTTGATTCCTTGTTCACTACCATAATTAATGCTATGGAATACCAGACGGGGAGAATAGACCACTTAGACGAAACCCATCTGTAACGTTATCACCAAATTCATTACTATGGCCACTAAGAGGTGTCTTGTCATTATCGCTTGGCAACCAGAAATGTCGTCCACCAGGAAATCCTTGACATTGTCAAGGGAACCGTTGTTAACAGCTGGCTTCAGACCAAGTAACTGACACATCAAAGGATATATGTTGACCTGTCAACGAAACATTAAAGGAAATAATGTAATTGAAGTCAATATGGGTGACCTTTATGGAAGAGAGAGTAATGTCGAAAAATGTTGCTGCATACAATGCTTAACGTTTGTAAGGAAGACATTGAGGCTTCTCAATCATGTTTAAATCAGAATTAGAACTATTATTTGAATAATGGTTATTTTGTAAATGGAGATAGCAAGAGAATTCACTGACGTCTTCTTACTTTTACAGTTGTATTTAATAGTTAGGGCAACACTCACCGATTCGAAAGGTCCTCTCTCATAATTGGCTTTAAATCGTGGACCGTATCCGTAAAATATTGACTTCATTTCCCAATATAGGAAGTCATATCCATGCGCAGTGATTGGTGTGGTATTGGAGGAAGGTGACTGAAATAGAATCAAGCGAAGGCTATACTTACGTATGTATGTACCTATGTATATATCTATATGTATATACCTCTGTCTGTCTGTCTGTCTGTCTGTCTGCCTGCCTGTATGTATGTATGTATGTATGTATGTATGTATGTATGTATGTATGTATGTATGTATGTATGTATGTATGTATGTATGTATGTATGTATGTATGTATGTATGTATGTATGTATGTATGTATGTATGTATGTATGTATGTATGTATGTATGTATGTATGTATGTATGTATGTATGTATGTATGTATGCATGTACGTATGTATGTATGTATGTATGAATGCGTGCGTGTCTGTCTATACATATATGTGTGTGCATTGAGGCATTGATTGAGTATGACTATATATATATATATATATATATAAATATAAATATATATATATATATATAAAACTGGTAAAGGGTTCTGTAGACTTTTAGTGGCGAACCATAGGATCTTTTCAGAGTGATCAAGAATTGAAAAATATAGGACTTCAAATTGTTGTGAAATTTCGGATTTGTTGATTTTTTCGAAAATATCCACATAACAGAAAAGTGGGACAAGTTGAACTGGTGGTATGAATTTTAAAAATGAGAAATATGCACGCTTTACACTCAGGTTAAACATGTCAAACTTTGGAAGGTAAAGGAAATTGCATAGTATTCTAACAAGATCGTCCAAAGATTCAATGGTCCATTTATTTATGTTGTAGCGTATCAGTACCATGATGACAAACCACGGTGGTTCTGCTTCAAGAAGTATGTCCAGGATGCGTTCATTATTCTTGTAGTGGTAATGGTCCGGTATTTCATCTTTCTTGTATACTTTTAGTTTAGGGTGAGCATTTTTCAGTTTCTGGTAAACCTAAAACACAACAAAATTAAAGTCAATGGAAAACTCTGAACGTTGATTTAATTTAAAGGATATCGGTGCAAGCGTTGAGAAGAGATAGATAAAACCTTGGAAACTTTATGAAGTGGAGATTCCTATGCAAACATTATTTGAATGGATGTACAATCAAAGCTCTTATATCAGAGAGTCGAAAATGCAGATATATTTGCCTTTCAAACGAAAGCCCTATTGGCGGCCACTTTTGATTTATGTCTATTATTTTGGTTCCACTTATAAAAATGTCCTAATCAATACAAAAATTATGTCCTCTCCTGTTTTAAGTTCGTCAGTTATATAGGTATAGAATCCAGTTATAGCCACTTCTTAAATTATTTCGGCCATAATCAGGTGAAATCCATCGACCATAGATTTGGTTTCTATCGTCGCAGCAACTTATAATAGTGTGGTAGCTCACAATAACATACCTCATCGACCTTTCCTTGTGCTGGCTGTAGCACTCCGAATGGAGCGTTTTCGGTCACGTAGAAAGCAACATCCACCTCGGAGATATAGTTCCAAATACGTATCCCCTCAGTGACTTGTGTATGACCATGGTCACTGGTGAAAATGATATTGATATTTTCCAAGAATCCATACTCTTCCAGCTCTTCAAGAAGGTAGCCAACTCCTTCATCAACTTCTTGCAGCATGTGCTCTGCTTCTGAAGAGTTAATCCCGTATTCATGGAGAACTGAGTCCAGTCTTCCATAATAGAGAAGTGTAACGTGCAGATCGTCTTCCTTCAACCAAGTGATGACGCCATCGATTCGTTCTTTAAATCCAAGGTTGTACCATCTCCAGTCGATGTTCGCAACGTCTCTATCGGGTCGGACACCCTTGATTTCAGCTGATCCCCCTGGGTACATGTAGGTGCCAGTCGTCATGCCACTGAAGTGCGCCGTCACCCAGATTGGTTCTGCGCCGGTGTCGAACCATTCTGAAATGTTGCAGGTTTTCGCATAGTCGTACAGCACGCCGGTGCTTGCGTTGTAGGCCTGATTTTTGACCACTCCATGACTCTCCGGATAAAGACCTTGAAAAAATAACAACGTGAAAGAGTTATTAGAAGTGAAAACTTGTCTTTTTACCAAGGCAAACAATATCTGAAAGTCTGGTGTATGTCTGTGGATGTGCGCTTCATTGAATTCTAGCGGTGTGGAGGGTTCGCTCTAATTTCAATAACTCAGCTCGGTTATTGAACTACCCTTTAAAAGGTAGGGATGTAAGCGATGGTTTTCATAGCTGACTTGTTTACTACGTGAGTCGGTACGAGTTTGAATCCAATTGAAATATTTCTGAATTGAAGGACCACTTAAATGAACTAACGGCATGGTGACTGATACAGCTCGGCTGTGATATTTCATTTACAAAAATGAGAAACGTGATCTTGCATGACTTAGTACAGAAATGAATAAATATCTTGCCACAGGAAGGTAAGAATATCGGTGTTTCACGATTTACACTGAAAAAGCCGCCTTCGATCCACGAGGAAAATGTAGACGCTATTGCAAGATAAGTGCATTAAAACGCTTTATGGCCGAAATTAGCAAGCGAAATTTCAGCGTTATTTTCAAAGTGGTGATGCCGTTGCCACCCAAAGGGATCAACGAAACAATTTAACAGCTATTTGAGGAGAGGTTTCGTAGAGTTTTAAGCTCGAAAGAATAAAAATCCTGAAGAATACAATTGCGAGAATATCATGTTATTTAAAGAAAGCAGGATGAGACTGCATTCACAAAAACCTTTGAAGGGGCAAGAGAATTGACAGGGGGATTAAAAAATACTAAGGGTATATTGGGGTTATTTGAAAGGATCTGGGGACTGAAACGGGGACTCAAAACGAAGCTGTCTATGATTGATATGAAAAGTGTTAGGTTGTCTCTTCAATATAAGCTTAGTGTCACAAAATTAACATATAAATCTGATTTTCAGACAAGGAGATTTCCGTAATATCTTGCCATCAAAAAGACATAGAACACAATTTTGCAAAATTCAATCGTTGTTTAGGCAAAATATGATAAATCGGTATCAACACTACCCAGAAAATAGCGGCTAACGAATGCGTTACCCTTATATCACAGTCGCTTTTCAACATGCATTAATTTACATTTCTGCTCTAAGTTCACATTTTAAGAGCATGAGGCAAGACCGTATACGATGATTTTAAGTGTGAAACGAGGGATAGATACTAGTCCTCACTGGCTTCTAATATGACACAAAATTGACAAATAAAACCTTTTAACGCATGCCAGCATAAGGCCAGAGGAAAAAATCTTGTTCATCGGATTTTTAGGACCCAGGTTCAGGAGTGGCGAGCGAGTGTTTTTTTAGTTAGGCCAAAGGTAGCAGCAGTCCGGATGCAGACAAGGCAAAATAATCTTTCCCCCTTTTAGGCTGACCAGAAATATCGTAGACAAGATACACTGAATTCAACACTATATTTCAGACGTCGCAACAACGTGTTGACAGTTCTCAGTGCAGAAACGTCAAAAGTCACATTCAGAATCCCACATCATGCCCAGGCCTGATCATGCCCGCGAAAACCCCGACGAAGTGTAGGGCGCCGTCAGCGGCGGTACTAAAGAATTTACAATGCAGAAGTATGAATTTGCCGAAATTCAAAAAAAGAATCTAAATCGGGCAAAGTAGAAGCGGCGATTCTGATGAACAATTTATTTTTTTTTCTGACCTAACATACAACGTATACCTGTTGCTATTGTGTACATTGCTGGTATCGACTCGGTCGGGTATGACGAGTACGTAAAGTTAGCTTTGACGCCCTCTCTGGCGACTCTCTCCAAGTTCGGCATATCCGCTCCGAAGAGGTCGTACCGCAGTCCATCGATCAACACCAACATGAACTTCTGTTTAGCAGCGGCGTCTACCTATTGAAGATAAACGGAAACTACAAATAGATACTTGGACACATAGCATGTTAAAACACAGGTCAAACATACGGGATGAGAACAGCATTACCATGGCAACAAGTCCCATGTGTAATAGGGGTGGGGTATGAACGTAGTCTAGAACGGACTTTCGCCATAATCTGCTCAGAATTCCCATCTGACGATATATACTAACATTCTTTACTGACGGTGTTTAAACAGTCTTTGCTAAGGGTATTCAAACATTTTCCTGATGACATTAGGCCTATTTGCTAATTAAATTCAAATTGAATTTTATATACAGGTACACCTAGGCAGTTAGCAAGAAGTAAAAACAAAACAAAACGAAAACAAAACAAAAACAAAAATACTGCCGAAATATAAACGAAGATTTTTTGGACTAGCTTCTTAGAAATACTTTTCAATCACAATTTTGCCATGACCAACAAGAATGGACGTCTCTAAGTACTTGCCGTTCACTGATAAACGTTTGTCATATTTACGAAAAATGGGGAAATGATAAAGAAAATTGAGAGATCATTTTTCATTTGATTTTTTAGAAGTCCCTATACAGTATATGATGCAAAAGGTAGCAAATTAACATGGCTTTGATTTTTTTGTTAAGATAACAAAGGTGGCAGGCATATTCAAATGTTTTACATATCAACAGTGTCCTTCCGACATTTATCCAATGTTTATCAAGGCAAGAACATATTATGGGATAGAAGCAGTCGTAAAATATTATTTAGATAAATTTATGCTACGCCATGGCAATCGCCATGACAATCGGCAAGCATAGAGCAAACCAAGTATGACGAAAATTTACTGCTGGCTCTGCTAAAATTTCAGGAAAACAAGTCTGATTGAGAAATGGTTGAAAATGTGATTCCATGGAAAGATTCTTTGATTCTGCCAAGTCTTTAGTACTAGCATGGCGAAGGTACGCTGTGTGACCAATGTCATCATCTGCTAGTGTGTGTGTGTATGTGTGTGTGTGTGTGTGTATGTGTGTTTGTGTGTGTTAGCCAATCTATTCACTCGTCCGTTCGTTCGTACATGTACACTAAATTAGTGAGCCTAACATGAAAATAAATATCTAACTCAATGTGTCCGGTTTTTAGATGTGGTGTGGATGAATATTTAGAGTAGAATATTTAGTTGAGTTGTGTCGACATGTCGTAAGTTACGAAAAAAAATGTTTTTCATAAATTTCTAGCTTCCCCGCAATAGGTCTCAACATGTGCTTGCGTTAACATAATACTTGCATATTTATACTTTGAAGCAATATCTCCAGATTTTTCATCATGTTTTCTGGAATCATTCGTTGTTTTCTTTAATTTAGTGTTATGTTTATGAAGACGTGTGCACTATGATGTGATTTGCATAGTTATTTGTCGTGGGATTGTTTAGCCATATTTTTTCAAATGTTTCTCACTCTGAAACTACTAGTCCGAAAGCTGTCATGATCATCAGGACTATTCACTCTTGACCCTTTATCTACATAGTTTGCATTATGCCAGGTCAGTGCCCTTAACGGAACAAATCATTTCGACGTTATACTCGTTCGCATATGAGTCGACAGTTCCAGTTGAACTTACGCAGGCATGTACTATTATGAAAGTGGAGCGTAGTCCTTTCGTTTACAGGAAAAATTAACTGTTTATTGAGGTTGACCCCTCACGTATTTCGTTTTAACAACGCTGTAAGTTGTAAATACATGTATTACAAGAATTAACATGCATGTGGTTCTATCTAGTCAGCTGTCTGAAACTTGAAATATGGCGAATACTGAGGATAAATTTCTGTGCTCCTCATGACAACATATTGGGCAATATGGCAAGATAAATTATTTATATCAGTCCGGCAAGTTTGAAGAGACAACTTTAATCACAAAGCCTAATCGAACTGTACGGACTATCGATATGTTTTCCTGGCTCAACCATAGTGCACAAGGTAACAAACAAAAGTTACGGCTGGTAAAATATAATGGTAATGGATAGTTACAATAATGTCAACCATGGAGCCTCTAACTCTGACGATGCTAAATGTATGATTATTCTTTCCAACCATTGCGATGATTTTGCAAAACGTGTATGACCAAAACTTTCAGAAAATACATATCGCATTGGTAAACCAGCAACTGTGGTTTCTGCTTGAACATGGTGGCTGCGGACTTCTGTTCGATGTCTACAAAAATCATTTCATGTACGACTTGACAGCCTGTGACGTGACGTGATAAAACCCAGGCCCAGTATTGACACAAGACAAACGCACGGTATCGAATGCACTAAATCATTTCTCCAAGGCGCAATCTGGTGACAAGGTCAATGAGTATGGTGTAGGTCATTTGCGGAGGTCGATTCTGACATTTGAGCTATCGCCTCAGGTTTTGCATGTTTTCAACACCGTCTCGTTTATATTGAATAGGCTGTAGACATTTCTCAGTCTGTTTAAAAATAAATATGGCGATAAACACGATGAAAATCATTTAAAGATACATCCATGATTTAGTATAACCGAGTGAAACCAGCAACACTTCCCCATGGGAAGTAACACTTAGTATAGTTGAAATTAGAACATTGGCTTTGTATGACACTGTTATTGCCTACATATGCAAAGATATATCGACTCAAAACAAAGAGTTTGGAAATTTGGAGGCTCTCAATATCGTATTCATTTATCGAAATAGCACGCCCTTTTCGACAACCCCCTTTTCGCCTCGTCCCTTGCAATAAATCACGCTATTTCCCTGCTGGTTACTGTGACAGTCTTGTGTGAAGAATAGTTTTCTCGCTGATCCGATGACAGTAATAAGCAGAGACTACACAGCTAATACATGGTGAACCGTCTGTCTTCACACGGGTACACTGAGTAAATCTATGGAGTAAATCTATGGATGAACTAATGAACTCCCTCTTTCTCTCTGAAAAATGTATTTGCTGGACAGATAGATCAGAGAGTATAACATTACCTGTTCTCGGTCTGTAGAGTACAGTAGCACCAGCAAACAACACCACGTCATTCTGTGCGAAACCAACATCATGATGACAAAGTTACCCTTTAAAACGGCCGACAGAGCTTGGCAATAATTGATCAACGTTTAAGTCTGGGACCTTGCCAGTCCTTCCCACGCGGAGTACGTCTCCGGGTTCAGTTACTGAAGACCCGGGTTCAAGACCCCTTAACCAAAGGCCTGGACCTCCGTTTATTGTCGATGCCCCGGTAACTGATCGCGACAGATATGAGAATGATCCGGCCCTCTTACAAACGCATTATAAATCCTTTCGTTCTTAAAATTCTGTAGAAAACCCCATATTCGTAAATTCTCGTATCAACTAAATTAGAGGGTCACCTTTGATGATTTGTTTTTCCATTATTTTTCTGGATCGAATATCAACTACAGTTTCTTGATCTACTCTAAAAAGCAAATTTTGATGCGAATTATTCAGTTTGTCAGCTCAGACTGTACGTGTTTAGACTGTAGTGCTATTATTTACATTTAAAGGGACATAAACTGTAACTTGTGGAAAGTTTTTCAGTATTCTGCTTCTGTATATCAACTACCGTGTCTAACCCAAATCCGTTTGTCCTGCTGAAATTTCGAGTATTCTTTTTGTCATCACAGCTTGTTTGTGTGCCTGTGATCATTGTTTATTGTTTACTATGAATTCTAGTCGGGACTTGAATACAATTGTCAACAATAACAATGTAGATTATACTCATATAGGTTGTGTTGATATGATAAATACTTGGCAATAAATTACAGTTTAGGGATTCAATGCAGAAAGTGTAGGGAAACCATAAAACAAAAGTTCTGAAAAATAGCCAAAAAGATACAGCTTATGGAACTTTAAATCCTCTTCCGGACAACAGATCAAATAGCGATCTTTCACTAAAGAAACGTGGAAAATGAACAAGAATGAACATGCTCCTCGTGTTTCCGAGCATGCTATTGGTCAGCTTTCGTCACATTTGCATGTCTCGTCGCAAATTCTTCATCGCGGTTGGACAGTAGTCTAATTAATGAGTACTTAACGTCAGTTCTTTTCGTCGTCTTTCGTCTCATTATAATATTCAGGCATTTCTTTATGTCACGGACATGACAATTGACAGAAATAGTTGCAAAAAGGGACCGTTCATTCATGCAGTCGACTCTGAAAGGGGGATTGTCAAATTATCTTGTAGGGGTTGTATATCTGGAAACTTATATTAGCGGTGTGATTTTCAGATGTAGGGTTCACATCGTGAGTAGCACGACCTCTATAGGTCAGGAGGTAAACCACTCATTTTTACTGAGATAAAAATATTTATTATACGCACAATTTAAGGTGATAGTATCAATGGTTTTCATTCACTTATATAAGTAACCAGGCAAACAAAAAATAACCAAATAGACAAAATGTAGCGGGATTTTCCTTAGCTTAGTCTTCGTAATAGGTTTATGTGGCGTTGAGCGAGAAAGACACACATCGGCAACTACAGCATGAACCAACGGGATCGGCGGTACTGTTGTTTTGTGGCTTTATGGGTCTTGAAATATGATATTACGCGCTCCACGTTAATGCGACACCGATTAAATTAATCTCGCCAACTAGTTGAATAGCTTGATACTTTGTCATAAGTGGATACTTGTCAATGTATCCAGGATTAGCTGCACGGACGGACGGACATGACCAAACCTAAAAGTCCCCCGAACGCTGTCCGTGGGGACTAAAAAGGTCTCCCTTATTGTAATGATGAGATGTCTCTTGATTTTTATGGAATTTAAAACAAGCGATAGAAATGCATGTGTCGTCGAAACAAGGGTATTTTTCCGAGACATTGTGCTTGATCACTATAGGCGACCCGGGGGTACTTGAATGTAAGGGGCGACTCGAGTTAAACAGGTTGCGTTGCCTGCAATACTTGAAACACCCGCATGCTTTCATAATAACACATTATTTGCATTGCAAGAACAAGATAATGGTGTGCACTTATGTCGACACTCGCTCAAAATCCTGCCATCCATCTGTCACACGCCAAGTCATTCTCTAATTGGAAGGCATGCATTACACTGCCATGACGACAACGCAAAGCAGTGTCTGAATATTATAATGCGACGAAAGACGACGAAATTAACTGACGAGTCCTCGACGGCTACTAATTAATTAGTGTTCAGACTAATCCCGATGTAGATTTGGCGACAATATATGCAAATGTGACAAAAGCTAACCAAAAGCATGCTGAGAAACACGACGAGCCTGTTCATCCTCGTGCGTTTTTTTCACTTTCGTTTAGTGAAAGATTGCTTATACGATAATAATAACTTTCCACAAAAGAGAATCAGAGATATCAGAAGCAGCATTAACTTTAGCGTCGTTAGATAATTGATTTGGACTTGGCAAGGGCTCAAGCGAGAAAGCGAGACTCAGTCTAATGCGTCATAAACACATGGTGCGCCAAAAAGATGAAAATATGGAAAGGAAGGGAACATCTTTATTGCAAAGCGACAAGCTATGTATTGGAGGTAACTGAAGAAATACAACTCAATGAACCAAATGACATAAAGTATTAGAGGGTTGCAAACACTGCATACTGGCAATACACGAGCACGGCATACCAAGCCGTGGTAATAAATATAGTGTCGACTAAAACTAAATGCAAATGGTTCATCTTAAGTTCATTCAATAAATAGGCGTTGCGAATTCAATAAGTGAATTCTTATTCTCAATCGCCACACAAGCTCTGTATTTCAATGCTCCTGTTACGTATGCCGATGCACGTTTCTATTGAAAATTTTCACGAACACATTTCCATTGTTGTTAATGTTCAAGCTTCCTCTTGACTACTACTTCGACAACATCAAATTTGGTCAAGTGAAAGTTACTATAATTTGAACGAGCTTGGAACTAATTTGGAAAGAATGGATTTTGCAACAGTTTTTCAATAAATTAAGAAACTTGTGTAACATTTTAGACCATAGTTTGCTTACCATTTGAAAATTTTATTCAAAATTTGCAATGTTGTGCCTTTGTTACGAGTAAGAATAACTCCGTGATAGTATCTGATGCAATGTTGTCCAAAGCAAAGAAACACCATTATTTTGTAATATTAGATCCATGGTCGCTGAAACACAGGTAATGATATTAAGATTTATTACTTCGCCCTGATCAGAATGCAGTTTTGCAATCAATGCAAAGTGTAGTAAGCCAGCATCATTATAAATGTGCCGCTCACTTCATGAAGTTTTTCGATCGATTTATAGCACAGGGTCATAATAATAATAATAATAATAACTTTATTTCGAGAGCCAGCTCAGAGAAGGAAAGTATAAAAAATAACAACAACAAAAGTTACAATCGATTGAAACAAAAAAAAAGTCACAGCAAACCAAGTAAAATGCCAAAATAGCAATACGACAAAAATGGGAAACCAAAGTAAATGATTAAAATACTGTGGACATCACCCTTTTCCACCATTTACTCTCTCTTCTAATATAATCAGACATGACTGCACTTATCAAGGTATTAATACTCCTGTTAAGTCTAATGTAAAACGAGCCCTCATAGCCCGCTGCTTACTGTCAAATGTCGAAATGCAGTTCTGCACAAAAGTATCACTAATGCTTATTCGGTTTCTGATATTTAACAAAATTCTGAAAGAATTATTATACGCAACACGAACATCACTCATATTCTGTTTGGTGTAAGAACTCCATAAATGTGAACAATACATTGAAGAACAATAACTTTGAAAGAGGGTAAACTTAACTTTAGTGGAACATTTACAAAATTTACGGATCCATAAATTCGCTTTAGAGTACAAAGACCTCAATTGTCGCCTGATATCATCATTGTCATCACCCGATGAATTCAGAATTACACCCAAAAACAGTGTTTGTCGACAAATTTCAGAATGGTATCATTTAGGTAGACATTGGGAAAACGTGAGATTTTACAACGTAGTGGTTTAACCAACAAACATTTCGATTTTTAGCATTAAAGACAATGTCATTATTAGCTGCAAAGCTACAACAATGTTTGATGAGTACATTTAGTCCTTTAATCGAAGGACAGATAAGGACAATATCGTCTGCATACAACAGATGATTTACACATTTTCCAGCAAGGAAACACCCGGTTTGGAAGAGTCTAGCTGATTACTAAGATTGTCCACATATACTGCAAAAAGCCAAGGTGAGAGTATACCTCCCTGTCTGACACCATTATACACTGGGAAAGGGTCAGATAAAATATGACCCCATCGAATACGAAATTCCTGGTGTCTGTACCAGTACAATAACAATCTAATTAAATACATTGGAACAGATCTATTGATCAGTTTATGGAATAATGTCCAATGTCCACAGGGTCATTTCAATCGTGCCTTGACTATGTTTAGTGTTAAGAAACCTGAAAATAAAGAAAAGTAAAGGACATTTGTAACTGCACTGACTCAAAAGTTAGTATTTTCAGAGGCTTCAGCAACCATTGTTTATTACACGAAAGTAAGTATATGTTGTGGAATATATATTTGTCGATGCGATTTTGTTTCGTTCGATGAAAACAAAAAGAATTGTTTGCACTACCCTTCACTAAGATTTCGTTATTATCGTAATATCTTCAAAATTACTACTATATTATTATCCTAATTAAGTTCCAATCGTGTTTTTGAATAAGATTTCATACAAAATAGGAGAGAAATTTACCCCAAACCTCTCCTGAGTTCGACCGAAATATGCCCTCACACATCTTTAAATATGTCTGCAAAATAAATATATGAAACTCCTGTCGTCTGTAACCTACACAATGGGAAGAGGTCGTGGTGCATAGATTTTATCGCCTGTTACAATAAGACTGCTGGTACAAAACTGGTAAAAATGTTACTTGAGTGGACTATTTATACCTTATCGAGAAAGCGTAAATTATTCATACTATCTTTTTAAAATTATGTATAGTCAAATGTGCATGCATACTGACAACAAGTTGACAGTTTACATTACACAATATTTTGCATACCGTCCAGAAATTCTACTCAATTTTGCAATGTTGTGCAAATGTTACAACTATGAACATCTCCAAGATAGGATCTAATGCAATGTTGTACAAAAAAAAATAAATAAACAACACTTGCATTGAATGACAAAAGATAAACGTCTGTGCATATTTTTGTCACTGAAACACAAGAACTGATCTAAATTTATAACTTTGCCTCTATCAAACTGTAGTTTTTAAATCCATTGACAAATATAGTAAGTCAGGGTCATTTCAAATGTACCCTGACTACAATAAGTTATTTATTAACCTAACATTAACGAAAGTCAGGAATATTTAAAAAGTACCGTGACTCATAAGTTGTCATTTACAGCGGTATTGTGAGACTATTAGGTATTATGTCTTAATAGTATTTACACAAAAATAACACTTTAATCATATATATAGAAAAAGACTAGTTTGCACCTGTTTTATGAAACAAAAGGATATTGATTTTTTCCAATTGAAATGACAAATGAAATTTGCATAATATGTTTTCTCAGAGAACGACCACTTCAGTTTGTCATAACTTGCTGCCTCAAGGTATGGCATTTGTAGTACCTGCAGAATATGACTTTTATGGTTGTTCAGTGGTTATTTGGAAACTCTAACTGAAATATATTTAACAGTTATTCTTATGCTGCACATTATTGTTTATATGCAGAACTAAAAAAGTTATAAGAAAAGTAACCTTCGATGATGCAAATCAATGAAAGAATGGATATTTTATTGTACTGTGTATGCTTGTTTGTTGTCTATAACTTACTTCACGGGAAGAGATTTTGATGCCAAGCCCTTGTTACCTTTAAAGTAAGGTCGGGAGAAGGTCGCGGTGCCTAGATTGTATCGCCTGGAATAGTAAGGTTGCTGGTACAAAACTGATAAAAACGTTACTTGAGTGAACTATTTATACAGTAAAAGCAAAGTGTAATTTATCGATATTGTCTGTTTATTCATAGTAAAATGTGCATAATATCATACACGGAAAGGCACATTTTTTCGCAGATGCGTAACAGAAACGGTACAGCTACATTCAACAATTTGTAATAACAGAGCATATTGACTAGACAAGTAAGTTCCTGCGACGACAGTGTTGCCTCCTAAGAGAGTGATTGTCGGGTAGGTGCAAAGAAAATTGTTTGGCACAATGAGATTGGAAAGTTCAACTCTTAAAACTGTAGCAACTCTGCAAATCAATCCTTTTTCAACGGTGGAATTCGCTATTTTAAAACGTGATATTTGAGAATGTTCAATATGTCTTAAGTGTATTGTATTCGTCAATTCGATGCATTATTTTCAGCGTTCGTCTATCCTCATCGTTCATCGAAATTTTTCATGAGATATTACTGTAGACCATCTGAATCTCCTCATCAATATCGCTATCGACTCGTATCATTTTTCCAATTACTGTTAATCCCAAATATCAACAAAGTTCGAATTTAAATGGGCATTACAAAACTGGCAAATGCGACCAGTTTTGAAATCAATCCTTGTAAAAAAAGAAAACGCAATAACCATGGTGCGATATTGTCGTTCTGGTATATCTCTGCATCGAACATTCATCAACCACTCTCATCATCATCATCATCATCATTATCATCATCATCATCATCATCATTACCAGCTTCACAATTGACCCTATTAGTCGTCATCATCACTATCACCGCCATCAAAGATTATCATCATTATCAATATAACTATCGGTGTCTTTAGCATTACTTTAATTTGTTTTACATTTCGAAAAGTACCACAACCTTTAGGGGTAACATAGTTTGCTCGTAGATATTTTTGATTGTGTTTAATTGCTCAAGAAATGCTATGAATGTGTTCATTTTTTCCAAGGCATTGTTAATTACCAAATACAAAGATGAAGTACGTCATCGTTCTGCTGTGCGCCCTTCTTCCGATCAAGAATGGTGCCAAAAATGGCGCTTACCATTCGTCCCAGTGGGTATGCACTTTAGCAAATATGAGGACGTACGACTACGCCATATGGAACACACTTATAACACAAGGTGTTCCATGCTTTGATGAACTGATGGAGATACCTAAACTCCTGGAAAATGAAACTCCAGGGAAGACGTTTACTGTTTACCAAGACATTGGTCCATTCATTGGTGACACTAGTACCTTCCGAATTATGGCCGTGCTAGAGGAAGAAGTAGACAAGGTCGACTTGGTAAATAACTGACTGAAATCCAACTGCGCATAATATCTCATCCCTTCTTTCGATTTATTCTGTATATGACTATGGCCATGTGTATCTCTCTAACCCTCTACCATGCTCTCTGGCCTTCCTTAGTGTTCTTTTACATGAGAAACTCTTTGTATATTTGTTTGCGTCCATACTCCAACATTTGGCTTTTCTTTTCCTTTGTAGATCATACCAGTATTTAAAGCTAATTGCTTTAGTGTTACTATTGATTTCTCGCTTTTTGTTGATTTACTGATTTACTGATTTGGTGCATGGGTGGGTGGGTGGGTGGGTGGCTGGGTGGCTGGGTGGCTGGGTGGGTTATTTGGTTGGTTGGTTGGTTGGTTGGTTGGTTGGTTGGTTCTACCAATTTATTTATTCTCTACCAATTTATTTATTCATTTGTTTATTTCTCTTTTAAGGTTAACAAAATTCTTCATATATTGTCTTTGTTTCCTAATTGCAGGGTCCAATATTGCCTGGTGAATATACCGATGAATGTTTAAAATGCACTGGGAACTTCTACAAAGGTGACATGTTTGAGGTGATCTGTAACCAAGCTGTTGTAAGTACACGCATATGATAATTTACCAAAACATTAAATGACAAAGTGCAGTATATGACTACAATGTGACCCTAATTCATTTTAGCTCACGTGCTCACAGACGTGAGCTAATGTCGTGGCGATGTCTGTCTGTCCGTGAGTGTGAGTGTGTGTGTGTTTATGTGTCTGTCTGTCTGTCTGTCTGTCTGTCTGTCTGTCTGTCTGTCTGTCTGTGTGTCTGTGTGTCTGTCTATTTACACGATAACTCAAAAACGACTTGGCAGATTCAAGTCAAAGTTGGTGGACAGGTACCATATGCCAATGGCAAGAAGTGATTAGCTTTTGTGGCTTGCATATTTATAAAGTTATGAAATATCATTTTTTTTCATATAACGGTTACCAATTGAGACAGTAATGACAGTGTCAACATGTACCAAGAAATACTGCACAAAATTTCATGAAGCTTTTCACATATGACAATCTCAGAACATAATGATGACACTGTGTCATGTCAATTACCTGCACATTAGCATATTTAATGAATTTTTGAAGTCAGTGATATAACTCCTAAATTCCTACACCAAATTTGATGATACCAGCTACAAATATTGATCTGATAGATATTTAATTGTACTGAGAAGTATAGGGCATTGTCAAGTTAATAAAAATCTTATTTGCATATTTGATGAAGTTTTGTAAGTAGTTATATAACTCCGAAATAACTGCACCAAATTTAAGGAATATTTGAAATCTACTGCAGATACTGATTGGACAAATATCTGACTATGTGGAGAAGCATTTAGTTGTGTGAAGTCAAGAAAGGGTTCATTTGCATATTCAATGAACTTTTTCGTTAGTGATGTAACTGTGAAATAATGGTACCAAATTTGGTGAAACCTGTTACAGATTTCGTTCTGATTAATATCCAATTATCGGGTGAAGCACTGAGCAGTGTCAAGTTCATGAATAGCTCCTTTGCATATTATAATAATAATAATATAACTTTATTTCAGGATGTAAAGCGAAACACTAAATTGTGTATGCTATCCCATACATCAAAAGCAGAAAGAACATAAAATAAAAAGACAGAGACAGAAAATGATTAATGATCTGACAGATCTCTAATTCATATTCAATGAAGGTTTGCAGTTAGTCATATAAATTCGAAATAACTGCACCAAATTTGATGAAATCTACTGCAGATACTGATCTGACAGACATCTGACTGTGTTGTGAAGCATTCAGTAGTGTGAGTTAATGAAAGGTTCATTAGCATATTTAATGAACTTTTTAATTAGTCATATAACTCCGAAATTACAGCATTAAATTTGATGAAACTTGCTGCAAATATAGATCTGATAGATATCTAATTGTCCCATGTAGCATTGAGTAGTGTCATATTAAATGAAGTTTTGTAATTAGCGATTTAACTCCGAGAGTACTGTGCGAAAGTTGATGAAACCTGCTACATATAATGATCTGACAGATATCTGATTATTCTGTGATGCCTACAACTATGTAATGAACCTGTTGTAAACCACTTTAGCACATTCAGTTCATATCTGGTATATCCTAACATAGATGTGCTATATCCGCACTAGGGCCATCACTGAGTTTAATTAGTTCACATCTTCGTCTTTGATAAACTTCATATATTATCGTTTGTATTTGCGTGAATATTTGACGATTAAAACTAACTTATTAAATACAGATTTGTATTACTGCGGGCTTAGTTATCAGGACATAATAATGGGAGGATCAATCTCTTTTCAAACACACTGACACGAATACTTTCTTGTTGTGCTCTGATTCCATGAGCTGCACCGCGATATTACATGTAAAAACACAGCGACACAAATGCATTGTTTTCTCACGCTAATGGCAAGATTTTCTGCTAGGGTACAAGTTGCTCATACAAAGGATTTCTTGTGTTCATCAGAAATATTTTTGTTTTCTGTACAGTCGTAAACATGTTCACACAAATATTGTTGCTAATGTTTTTATCGTCGACTTTCGAGTGAGAGTTTTATATACCAAATGACAGGAAGGATAGACTGAAAGGTCTTCCATCTTTACAAAGCTTTGTTAAGTTTTGTTCATCTGAACCTGATCCATTCACAGCTTTGATGACTGGCTTAGTTTCGAACTTACAACGCAGCACTGAAGAGTGTTCTATATGGTAGCTCAGTCAGATATAAGTCAACTCATTCAGTGCCTCCCCTTCTATGTCCGATACACTAAAAAAGAGCATTCACAATTCACCCGTCTAGTCATGCTCCATCGACATTCGTACAGCTATTCACATCATGTTAAGAAAACTGAAGTAGTTATGATAATTTTTCAGCACTTCTCACTTACTAAGGAAGGATCCATCTATGCAATTTAATTAAAATGTGGGTATAGTGTTTCCGGGGACGGGAGCACAGGAAAGTTGATTTTAAATGGAATGTTTTTACAGGGCAGGGGAAAATCGACAGGTTTTTAAGGGGAAAGTTTTTACAGGCTTGGATGAATCGACAGGTTTCTTCGCCACAGGACAGGGGAGCTTCAAAAATTCAAAATTAGCAGGAGGAACACGCAAAACTATGTGTGCAGTGGGTAAAAGTGAAGTTCGAGTGCGCAAGAGTAAGTCGAAACATTTTCAGTTAGCAAATTATTGACTTAAAATTAGTCAGTTTACATTACTTGTCATGCACAATACATCTTATCATAAGAACCCCTTTACAAGTGCATTGTCCGTTAGCTGCACCAGTATTATGCTTTCTTCAAATATGATGTGACTGGTATCAAGCAATTAACATACTTTTCAGGTCAAATAAGTTTCACTTTAGAATATCGATTACGTTTTGAATGTATCAAGGACATTCAAACTTGACTAAATAACACTTTAAAAACGAGACAAGACCACCCTTTCCACCTTTGTCCTTTGCTAGCGCAACAAAAGCTAGAATGGCAAAAATCTGATATTGAAGAACGTCCATGCCTGACCTTTTTAGTCAGACCCTGCAAGATATTACCTGCCCTGTTTTTTTTTTCTTTCAGATTCAGAAATGCCCAGACCGTTTAACTGGAGGGATGCACTGGGGCCAACCGGAGGGCTCGAAGATAACATACTCAAGCCCCGTTGTGTACTGTTCCTACAAGCAACGTGGAGATACGAACTATTACTATTGCAAAGATTATCTGCCTGAGGTCCATGTCGTACCGTAGATTGAGTAAACTTACTCATTTGCAATTTGCCGAGTGTGCACTGATTTTATTGATTATAACTTTTAAGATCAAAAATGGAATGTAATGAACTGAATTAAAAACCCGCTGAGGGTTCAGTCCTTAGATTCTAAAATAAATAAATGAATGTTTGCAGCTGTCCAAGTCGAGGCTCTATGTATGTATGTATGTATGTATGTATGTATGTATGTATGTATGTATGTATGTATGTATGTATGTATGTATGTATGTATGTATGTATGTATGTATGTATGTATGTATGTATGTATGTATGTATGTATGTATGTATGTACATGTATGTATGTATGTATGTATGTATGTATGTATGTATGTATGTACATGTATGTATGTATGTATGTATGTATGTATGTATGTATGTATGTATGTATGTATGTATGTATGTATGTATGTATGTATGTATGTATGTATGTATGTATGTATGTATGTATGTGTGTGTGTGTGTGTGTGTATGTATGTATGTATGTATGTATGTATGTATGTATGTATGTATGTATGTCTATATAGTTAACAATGTCTTGCAAATTGAGAAATTGTAATGTAAATATAAACTACAATAATAATACAATAGCTAAATAACTATGTCAGTACGGATTTGGTACTTTCTATTCTGTTAGGATTTCAATGCAATTGTTCTTCAGCATATATCTAGAGTACGTGAAGGATTGTCGTAGAAGTTCAAAAGCAAATTCGTTCGTTTACGCGGGCAGTCGAAGCTCATTGCGATCAATAGAGTTCATCATCGCACTTATATTGATCAGCGCAAAATATTAACAAGGAAAAAACAGAAAGCGACTTCTAGACCAGCGTCAAATTTTCCTCAATACTGATCATAATGACCTTGTGTGTCACTCATTGACTATTATACCAAGCAAGGCCATAGCAGAGTGGCAGTTTTACGAAATCTAGCGTCTGGGTCGTCAAATTGTCATGATAGTGTGGGGGAATGAAAATGAGAAAAATCCGTGACAAATTGCGTTCAACTCTTCTGCATTAGCAAACACCACATAAGCCATAAGCCAAAAGGCCCCTTTGGCCCTTTAAGCTTTGTGGTTTTCAAGATTACAAGTCGTAGAGAGGCGCGCGCCCTCTATCCTCCGATATGAAAAGTACTAGAAGTGAAACGTAACATAACCCAATTTTTAATTATTCTATAACCAACATATCCAAACCTACAGCTAAGTAGTCTATACACAATTCAGGGTGACCGATTAGTCCAGGCGATATAACATTGTACAGTCCTTGCGGAAAATCTTTACAGGAAAGTTATTATGGCATTCTTCATTGTCACATTTTAATGCCAATATAAGTAATATACAGAAATCCTATTAATTTTGTATAACACAACGGTCTACATTTCTGCTAATTTTTGCTACTACTTGAATTGTTAATTCCTTCCCATAGTCTACGGTATTGATTAATTTCAATGACTATGTAACGGGATGTCAGTCATTATGAGTGTCACACGTATCGTATTTGTTAATTAATTCGTTGATTGTTCGTTGAAATTGTGACTCTTTTATTTTGATTACGCGTAAACCAGGTCTCTCCTTGTGGAGGGACCGTGACAAGAATTATACCATACCGAGGCCGTTTACTCGCTGTAACTATTTAAGGGGGAAAACCGATTAATTATTTGTTCTACTGTCTGATCCAAGAGATCTGTTGGAAGTGGTATGACGGCTCTACCTCAACCCCAATTTCTCGTGAGCCATCGGAAATGGAAGAAAAACTGTGACGTTTATTAAGTTTCTTAAGTTGACGATGTAAACCTTCCGACGTTGAGGGTTTACAATCACGGCTGGTGTTCGTTCCACAACTCGCACTTCATACAGAGTCGAGTCTTCGTCGTCAATGGTAAATTGGCCTCGCTCGTCCTGCCAAACTACCCGCTGCACAGATGCGTTCTGATGCTTCATGCGGAGTGGCCTGTCGTATGGAAAGCCGTACCTGTCTTAAGTAAAGTAAAATGGTTATTTAATGTGCATTTGTTATATAGTGATGCACATTCGTTATATAAGTGATGCCCATTTGTTATATAGTGATGCACATTTGTTATATACATGTAGTGATAGGCATTTGTTATATGGTGATGCACATTTGCTATTTGGTGATGAGAATTCGTTATATGGTGATGTGCACTTGTTATGTAGTGATGTGCATTTGTTATATGGTGATGCGCATTTGTCATATAGTGATGCACATTTGTTATATGGTGATGCGCATTTCTTATATAGTGATGCACATTTGTTATATGGTGATGAGCATTTGTTATATTGTGATATGCTCTTGTTATATGGTGATGTTCATTTGTTATACGGTGATGGGCATTTGTTATATAGTGATTGGCATTTGTTATATAGTGATGTGCATTTGTTATCTAGTGATGGGTACTTGTTATATGGTAATGCGCATTTTTATGCGGTGATGCGGGTCTGTTACATAGAGATGCACATTTGTTATGTTGTGATGGACATTTTTAAAATCATAATGGGCATTTTTTATTTCGCGACCGGCATTTGTTATATTTTAATGTGTATTCCTCACATTGTGATGGCCATTCCTTATATTGTGACGCGCATTCTTTATATTGTGATGCGCATTCGTTATATTATGATGAGCATTCTTTATATGGTGATGGGCATTCTTTATATCGTGATGTGGATTCATCATGTTGTGCTGTAGACGTTTCATTATGTGATGAGGACCATACAACGCATATTTTTGAGATGAAAATAAATATTTGTGTATTCAAGAAACGTTTAGAATAATGAAACTCAATTTCTAAACGGTAACTTGGCATATGATTCAATATCATATAACTAAGAATTAGGTATATCACCACCTGGTATGTTTAAATAACTGAAATTATAACCACTCGTAATATAGCATCGTTGGCGTAATACAAGTTTTACGGTACGACCGCGACCGGGGTTAAGAAAGCGTCCTCTGAGAAGCCGGAAGCCCGGCGCAATCCCAAGGGAGGACTGTCTGACGAAGTTGTGTGTTTGATTTTCACGGTCGGATCAGTTAAAATTACATGAAGCTGCATGTGAAAGGCGGTGAAATACAGCCGTTTGCAGGATCACAGAACCGAATGGTTGTACACTCTATGATTTTAGTAATTACTGTCATTCAGGTAGGTAGAATTCTTTGTTAAAATATACATTGTATTTCCCTTGAAACTTGAAAAGAGCATGCAAAATAATTAACTATGACTTTCACAAAATAAAGAATGGACAAATTTTATGATAATAATAACCACATCAATGAAGAGAGAAAGCAAGTTGTGTTAATCTGTCATGCAAACTACACACCACCTTTCTTTTAAACACACATCAGAAACATTGTTACATCTACAGTGTCTATGTTATCTCTAGTAGAACACTGCACACAGGTGATTGCATTTTTTTGCTCTTAAATATGTAGTGATTACAAGAAATCCATATCACTATTACTGTTTGAGTCACACAGAATGCAGCAGTTTACGTCTGGATGTTCTGAATGATTTGTATCTTATGATCTGACAAAGAGACTGGGGATATTATTAAAATTTTGTATTTGCCCTATTGTGCATCATTGCGTGTGAATGTATGCCTGAGCAACACGATCTGAAAGAGCGGATACTACATCCTATCGCTGGAGGCACCATCATGCTCAATTTTACGCCCAGCTTATATCAGCGCTCATTTCCTATTTTCAACAAACAAAACGCGTCATCGAACACTTTGACGCTCACTGTGTTAATTTTGGGATCCTTACCCGGAACAGCCATGCCCTTGAAGATATTGCATATTATATCTACAATACTTTACAAATTCCTATCTACAGAAGGATGCGAAAGACTGACCCTTGGTTTAAACATGGCAGTGATTGTTGTTTTTGCGGCCTCGTTCGTGGTCAAATTGTCTGATCTAGGTCACGCCTGCTAGGTTGCGACAAGGCCGAATAATGCCCGAATAATGCATTCAAACAGTTAACGGCTGCACGGTAGAACCAGGGGCAATCGTCTAAATTTAGCTGTGTCAGACCGAAAGCAGAATATAGGGACTGGTCAATGTCTTCGGCCTGAGGGGGGTGGATTCATGGAGGGGGTGTCACCCTTTTTTGACTTTGGGATAGGGGAGTCTCGTTTTTGAAATGCCCCATATGGGGGTCAGTGTATTTTTGAATTTCAACACGGGCTCACACTTGCCTAAAGTGCATCGTGCCAGCCACCCATTTCATCATTCAGATGCATGTTTCGTCGCGCCCTTCGGGCCGCAACTTTAATAATAATAAGACAAATTTTTAGAGCCCCCTCCAAGCGCGAAACTTGAATGTATCAGACATAAATATATCAGAGATATGTAAATGGCTAAAATTCTTTTGGCGCGCCCTTGGGGCGCGTTACTTTAAAATATCAAACGCAGTTTTCAGCAAGCCCCAGCCATGTGAGAGGTCAGAAATCGATAGTCTGCGCCCCCAATCTGCGCTAGCGCATTTCAATCGGCGCATCGACAATGGTAATAGCTTTGGACTTTGACCTGTGCTAACATGAGCATGCGCGAAAAGTTTTCAAGATCCTCAGGTCGTGTACTCTCTTACTGGTATGTCATGCATTACGGTAGTTTCGAGATACCCAAACACTCACATGCTGTCAACTTTCCGAATGGACGAAGGTGAAGCGGATTGAGGGAAGCGGGCAGTACAAATGCTTTGGATAGATAGTATCCTCAGCTGGGAAAGAAAGTTGGGCATAAAAACGGCACCTGATATGAAAAAATTGGAAACAATGAAACCGCCAAGAAGAGATCAAGACAGTCAGCCTGAAAGACAGTCGAACTGCAGTCCGGACCGCCCATGGTTGATGTACCGTACCGCAAAGTGTTTGTCTGTGCATGGAGGTGGAAACGAGCCGGAAATCTTAGCAGGAAATCTTAGTTGTCGTAGATTTGTCATTTGATGATCTGCAGATTGAATTTTTTTTCAGTGAACTTGCCAATTTTAATAACTTTCCTTCAAAATATTTTACAAGAAACTGTCTCAGCAAATGTTATGAATACTGATAGTTTTCTTTGATGATCAAAAGACAGTGGTGTGCACAGTCCCAAGACGAAAACGTTTATCCAGAGAAAAAAATAAATGACGATCATCTGCAGCGTTTTAAAAGTATAACTGTCTCTAAGAAAACATTAGCAGGATCACCAGTCTCAGTTTGTGTACTTAAAGTTGCTGTTATAATGAGAAAAATTTGTGCGAAACCACAGACTGCCAAATGTTCTCATCAGTGGTTGTTTATAAAGAATTTTAGAGATGAACATGGCATAATGACTGCAGCTACCAAGAGGCACCACCTAGTAACAATGGATGACATGCATACTTTCAAAGTAACAGAGCTTTCCAAATATGAAAAACAGGGGAGAGATTTGTCTATAATGAAATCATTAAATGTGTATCAAAATATGAGTGTTCATTGTCAAAAAAACTAAAAAGGAATTTTCACTTTCCTTTGTCTATAATGAAATTATTCATCATTTCTATACCCTTAACATCATTTATTGAGTACCAGAAGTGCTTGTTGAAAATGGCTCAGCATTATCATAATTTGTGCTTACTAATTTATTTTGAACCAAATTCGTAAATTTACTAACAATTTCGAAAGGCCAGGGAGAGCACAGTATAGCATGACAGGTTCTTGTTACTTTTTTGTTTTTCCTATGATAATTCAGTAATAGAAAGCAACATGCATTAATATTTCACAATCAAATTTTTTCTTACAACAGTTCTCGACATCTAGTTATGCATATAAAGTGTGGAATACATTCACAGCTCATTCAGAATGCTGTATTCAAACTTAAGAATTGACACTTTTAAATTCCTGTGACAATGTTATCAAAACACAACCCCGCCAAAGTGTGACACTTACATTTTGCCGTACAAACTGTACGAATCAAAGGAGAAAGATGCTAAATATCGTCGATTTTTGCCCTTTCCATCGAATTAAAGGATGGATGTGGTAAGTACAGGACATGATGCTGCCACAAACCAAATATTTCAATTGTCTGGCATTTATTTGGTGTGTTTTTCTTGACTTGAAAATACAGATGTTGTAATCTCACTTGCTCCCCTTGTCTATAGAGGAAGTGAATAAGTCTTACCCTAACCCTAACCCTACTTAAGCCTAACCCTACCCTAAACATTGGAAATACATATCAACAGACAAACAAACAAACAAACAACAAACAAATAAATAAATAAATAAATAAATAAACTGCTCTTTATTGACAAATTTTAACAAAAAGCGTTTCGCTGTTATTTTATTAAAAATAACAAATAAACAAATACAAACACATACAAACAAACAAACAGACACAGACACAAATAAACAAGGAGTACAAGCTTCCATGATTTTACTATGCATACACCCACACGGTGGCCGCTATGTATCGAATAACACACGTAAAAGTGGGCTAGCGGCTGGGTAAGCCTAATTCACGTGCCGCGTGCCAGGGACTCGTGAGAAATTATACGGAGGGAGGGAGGGCCTAATTAAAAAGAGTATTCGACGGAATCTGACACAAGCACAAAACGGAATCTAGGAATTGCGTTAGTTTATACATGCCCAGAGTATATTCAGGCAACACCACAATAGCACTATTAACGGTTACAGATTTGTCACCAAATATAGCTGTACGCGCGCGAAATCAGAACACAGCTTGAAATGCGGACAAATTTTACCAATGTTGCATACATGGCTTTTTTGCAGCTTGTACTCTGAGTCGTGAATATGCCTTTTAGTATTCATTGTTACACTTGTAGTCGTGTACTAAGATGTGTTGTCGTCATTTTTACATGCGTAATTTTCAAAAGCGTTATCCAAAAATGCGGACAAATATCTATTTTTGGATATTAATTAGAGAACAGTCACGTAAACTGTGAACAACCCTATCCCTATCTCAACTCCATCTTTGTTACACCAAACTCACAAAAGTCGTGGATAGAAATTAATTAATAGGAATAAAGTCTTTAAAGTTTGAACAATTTCGAAACTTCTACAAACAGAGAGGCCGACTCTGTCTTGGAGCCGAGTTGTCGCAGAGCAGAGAAGTTTGCGACCGGCCTTGTTCTCATTGTATTCAAACTTATTGGCATGTAAAGATCGGCAAAACTGTGCATTTTGTCGCAAAACCTTCGCGATTTTTGTGACAAACTGATGGCGAATCATAGTGATATTTGGGAAAGGGTGTCAGTCATTGTTTTCATTACCAGAAAGTAAACTGAAGTAATGCGGAATAACAAATGTTACGGTAATAACACAGCGTTTAGGTATAAAAGTTGGCTACAGATGGAGACATACGGGATACGCTATCCGTTCACTTGATCGCTAGGTCGGAAGCAATTTACACTCAAAGTCGATGCCTAAAAGACATAGTGAAATACTATTGGCGATATTTTTCGTTTTTCTCTATTTTCCCGCCTTTGGCAACCTTACCATATGGTCTACAAAATCAGTATGCAGAATTTTGATTGATCAATTTTTAATGTTACAAATTTACGCGCAGTTTGATTTTGAAAAATACTGGCCCTCCCTCCCTATAATTTCTATCTAGTCCCCTTCTGCATATGCACAGAATTCGCCGGTCATTCGCTGGTCCCCAGTTCATGTATTTAGAAGGCGGCGTTGAAGCCCGAATGTTGATTTATTCATGAAAATGAATTAATGAATTAAATTGGAGTGAAAATGCATCTACTTCTGTCACGCGTCACATGGCACGCGGCACGTGAATTAGGCTTACCCCTAGCGGTGAGCCATCGTTTTGTTGGGGTAGGACTCCATGGTTTGGGCACAGACTTCTATGGTTTGGGAGAGGCGGTCCTACACTGTGTCACAGCGAGGGGATCGCTGGTCGCCGGCGTGTACTGTACTAGCGACGGGACCGCCGGCCGCTGGCTTACCACCTCAAGTGTACATTGAGGCACGCCATGAGCGAGGGGACCGCTGGCAGCCGACGAACCACCACGAATGTTTTGTCTACTTGTAACTGTTAAATATAAAAAGGGACGTGTCGGTAACTTGGACGTCCATGAGATGATATTGAAGACTAGAAGCTGAGAGTTATCTCTGAAATATCAAAAATATCTTGTACAACATCCCATCCAAAACCCTCTGGCACTAAACTCTAACAATCATGACGTTGAGAATTATTCAATTTACATGCTGGGCTTTTTCTGCGGGGTGTCCCACTGTTTTTTTTTTCCCGAACAGGCCTCTTTTTTCTACTGAGTTCTGTTTGTGAATGAAACATTTTGCAAGGAAGGCAGCATCACGAGAACTGGAACGTCAATCTGTTGATAAATGCATATTGTTTCGTGAGAGAAAGCGAACAAAACGGTGATATATATATATATATATATATATATATATATATATATATATATATATATATATATATATATATATATATATATATATATATATATATATATATATAACAGAAACTACTACAAATACAAAGATATTATATATCTGTTACTTAAAGGTATACAGTCACCTGTAATCTAAATATGCCTATATATGGTCAAAGGGGTGTTCCTTGGTATTCAAAATGCCCATGGGAGGGCGCTGTTTTTAAAAAGCGGCCACCCGCTTAAAATCTGTGAATGGTTAGATTTTCTCTTTCCATGGCAAAATTGGAACAGGTGACAGTATACCTTAAGTAGTTTCATGCATCCTGCAATCTTCAGACAGAACTAGAAGTATTCATAGCTCCACACTCTCATTTGTATGGTTGGGACGTACCATTCTATTTCTAGTTGGTGTTAAAATTTGATACGTAATATATGTATTGGTGTCGACAATTTGAAACCAACTCAGAGCGTTTGTGATTGATAATGTGTAGTTTTTTCTGAGATGCAAAGTTTACGTCGCTTGCTTATGTTTGAGAAACACTATTCTCAGTCAATAATTGACCACGAGACGTCAAGACCTGGTTCTTGTGTTTTAAATACCAAACAAACTTTGACATCTCGGGCAGTTACGATATTTCTTGTTACGGAATGATTGCATGTGCTCAGCGAAGTGCGTCTTGAAGGTTTTGTCAGTGACGCCAATGTAAACGTTTCCACGTTGTCCCCTTTGATACCTTGGCCCTGTAAACGACACCTTTGACTTTACAGCCTGCCTTCAAGAGGCATGTACACTTGTCCTTGCAATTACAATCACCTTGTCGATGTTTTGTGGTCTTCGGTAATTACCCTCTTATTATGTGATTTGATTATACTGGTCATATTCTTTATACATCTGTAACTCACTTTAATTATGTTCCTATTGAATATCCTGTGAAGTTAGATCCCTTTTGAAAGTGTTTGCCAACAATTTGAAGAAATGTCCTCGCGAGATTACTTTGTTATGTAGGTCATTTCCCCCCACACTCATCATGACCTGAGTTCAATTAGTCTAGAACATTCTCAAGGTCACTGCCCTTAATTACCTCACAACCTTGAATTCAATTAGTCATGTTTGGAATGTTCTGGAAAGTTGATTAGTTGTGTAAGAGAGATAATTTTAGAACAGTAATTAGCATGTCAATAAAAGTTCTAGATTGTTCTTATATGCTTATGTAAACACATGAGTATAAATACTCGGGACAGCAGGCTTGCAGTCAGACTTTTGGGATCGTGTCTCTTGTGTGTTACTAAACTCCAGCAGTAGTCATTCTCAAGATTTTTCAAGACCTTCACTGCCAACGCTGGATTTATACTGTGGACTTTGTGCAGCTTCAAGCCTGCAAGGACTGTTCATTCATCCAACTGACTGTTACAACTCTGAGACTGGAGCTTCGCCGTCCCAGCTGAGATAAGTAGTCTGTACACTTTTAAAGCTTGTACTCTATCCCTGACTTAGCAATTAGTTTTGTTTTCGTAATAAATTTTGTTTAAACGGAAACTGCTGAGTTCACCCTTTTGTTCGTTTTCTCTGCACGTAACAACTTTCAAGGTTTTACTGAAGAGTTGGACCAGTGTTGACAGTTCACAAAGCATATCGGTACAAACACTTGTTACACTTCGGAACAGAATAGAAAATTGTGTGTCTTTGATATAGTGCAGATATTTCATTTCTCTTTAATTACAGCGAGGTTTTACACGTGCGTCAAGGAAGGACATGTTTATGAAACTGCTGCCGTGTTATGTTTTGATTGGCGTGAAGCAGTGTTTCTGACCTGAGAGCTCAGAAAGTAACTGTGGTTGCTACGCGACTGGCAGTACGATGCCATCTCGTCGTATTTTTGCATAATCTCGTGTAATTATCAAGCACAAACAAAGCCTCCAAAAAGTTTAACACCTTTGAAGCCCATTTTAATATGAAAAGCCAATTTTGCGACAAATTGGGGGCTCGTCCGGGAGACGAATATTTTGAGCCGTTTGACAACATTTTGCCTACCTTTTCAAAACTACTTTACACTGTGAACTCAGCGAAATTCAATCATGGCGGAATTCAAGCCAGACGAATTTATGGATGACCTCGATCAGGACACATTTAATTCCCTCAGAAAAGACAACCTCATAGCACTGGCAAATTTCCTTAAAGTAGATGTCAAAAGATCTATGCGCAAGCGGGAAATACAGTTCAAGATTGCAAAACATTTAGTTAATTCTGGCCATTTGAGGAGTCTGCCTTAAAAGATTATTAGCCTGAGTCCTCCTTCGAACTCAAAAATTAGAATTAGAAATACAGGCAGATTTGGAGCTTAAGAAATTGGAATTAGAAAAGGAAAAATTACAAATGAAAGAAAAAGAATTGCAAATGGAAGAAAGACAGAAAGAAAAAGAAGGCAGGAAAGATTAGAAAGGCAGGAAAGATTAGAAATGGAAGAAGACAGAGAGAAAAAGAATTGCGATTAGAAGAACAGCGATTACAGTAGAAATAAAACGTTTAGAGCTTGGACAGTCAGAAACATTCTTCCTTCAGACAAGTTTGACATCACTAAGCATTTCAGGTTAGTTCCCCCTTTCCAAGAAAAGGATGTTGACAAATATTTTCTCCATTTTGAGAAAATTGCTCAGAGTCTGAATTGGCCTAAGGAGTCCTGGTCTATGCTTTTGCAGAGTGCTTTGGTGGGTAAAGCCAGAGAAATTTACATTCAGTTGTCAGTAGAGCAGGCTTCAAATTATGATTCTGTGAAGGAATTAATTCTCAAGGGCTATGAGTTGGTGCCTGAAGCTTACCGTCAGAAATTTAGGGATTGTGAGAAGGTGAAGGATCAAACTTATGTTGAATTTGCTCGAACAAAAGAACAACTGTTTGATCGTTGGTGTTCTTCTGAAAAGGTCAGTCAGAATTATGATAAATTACGACAACTTGTTTTGATTGAGGAATTTAAAAGGTGCATCCGGAGTGACATCAAGACGTTTATCAATGAACAAAAGGCAGATACATTGGAGGTTGCTGCACGTTTGGCCGATGATTATTCATTGACCCACAAATCTTCATTTCTCAGCAAACCATCCCAGTCCTTTTCATACAGAAACAATGCAGGTAAATTTAACTTGTCCTTTCATCCAAGAATTTTTCAAAGGACAGTTGGAAATCAAATGACAACAGTTCACAGAGTTCAAGTAACACTCCCACATCATCAGATCCCAAGTCTCAATCTCCTTCTGACAAACAGTTGGTACACTTTCTTGTAATTATTGTAAGAAAGACGGCCATTTAATGTCAGATTGTTTCAAATTGAAAAGAAAACGTGAAGGTCAAAGTGGTCAAAGTGGATCTAAGCCCACCGGCTTTATTTCTTCATCAACTCAATTAGAGTCTAATAATGTGTGCAACACATTTTCTGAGGTTAAATCCCTCTTATCCCAATTAATGAGGTCAAGGTCAATTCTTCTCAAGATAGCATTATGGGTATTTTCGAGCCATTTATTCATAATGGTTTTATATCACTTTCTAGTGATTTCTCTTCCACTACCCCTGTCAAAATTTTAAGAGATACCGGGCTTCCCAGTCTCTTTTGTTGGCAGATACCCTGCCGTTTTCTGAAAAGTCATTTTCAGGTTCTAAAGTTCTTATTAAGGGGGTAGATTGTAATGACTACATTCCTGTTCCTCTCCATAATGTCTATTTGTCTTCGGACTTTGTTTCTGGACCTGTGACTTTAGGTATTAGGCCTTTTTGCCTTTTGAAGGGATTCACCTTCTTCTCGGAAACAACCTTGCTGGGGACAAGGTCATTACTAATCCACTTGTGACTGATAATCCTACTTTAGATCAGGATCCAGAGCCAATTGAACAAGAAATACCCGATTTATTTCTTCATGTGCTATTACTCGAGCCATGTCAAAGAAAACTTCCGAGAATCAAAATACTCTCAAAAATAATGTCACAGATGTTGACTTAAATGACACCTTTCTCAGTCAGGTGTTTGACACGGATCATTCCGTTATCCCTCGTGGATTTGAAACTTCCAGTAAAACTTCTGCGGACCAAAGTCAGACATTTTCTAGATCAAATCTCATTGCAGAACAACACAAAGACCCAGATATTTTGTCTTTGTTTGACAGGGTAGATGATGAAGGTAAAACTTCAGATAGCTCTGTTTCCTATTATACAAAATCTGGTATTCTCATGCGTAAATGGAGACCTCCAGACATTTTGGTTGATGACGATTGGGCTATAAAACATCAAATTGTGGTTCCAAAGCCCTACCGTGCTGAAATATTGCGCCTGGCCCATGAAACCCCCTGGGCTGGTCACTTAGGAGTCAGGAAAACTTATCATAAAATTCTCAGTCACTTTTATTGGCCTAATCTCAGGCAGGATGTAGCACATTTCTGTAAAACTTGTCACACATGTCAAATGGTAGGAAAGCCAAATCAGACCATTCCAAAGGCCCCTTTACAGCCAATTCCTGCATTTCAAGAACCATTTAGTAGGATACTAATAGACTGTGTTGGGCCCCTACCAAAAACAAGATCAGGAAATGAGTACATGCTGACAATAATGTGTACATCAACTCGGTTCCCAGAAGCCATACCACTGAGAAATATAAAGACAAAGACTATAGTGAAAGCTTTAGTCAAATTTTTCACTTTATTTGGCCTCCCTAAATGTGTCCAGTCCGATCAAGGCTCCAACTTTATGTCTGGATTTTCAACAAGTAATGGATCAGCTAGGCATTAAACAGTATAGGTCATCCGCCTATCATCCAGAAAGTCAGGGTGCTCTTGAGCGATTTCATCAAACTTTGAAAAACATGATTAGGACCTACTGTTTTGACACAGAGAAGCAGTGGGATGAAGGGATTCATTTTTTGCTCTTTGCTGTTAGAGAGTCAATTCAGGAGTCTCTTGGTTTTAGCCCATTTGAGCTTGTATTTGGACATACAGTCCGTGGCCCACTTAAGCTCGTTAAAGAGAAATTCCTATCAGACGATGATGATTGTCTGAATATTTGCAATATGTGTCAGATTTTCGTACGAAAACTCTCTAAAGCATGTGAATTAGCCAGAGAAAATCTTGAGTCATCTCAGCAGTCAATGAAAACCAAATATGATAAAAGCACCTCAAAACGGAAGTTTAAACCAGGTCAAAAAGTTCTTGTTCTACTTCCAATTCCTTGCAAACCACTCTATGCTCGTTACTTTGGGCCATACCTAATTGATAAGAAATTGAGTGATTTAAATTACATCATAATAACACCTGACAGGCGAAAACAAAAACAGCTATGTCACATAAATATGCTTAAGCCATATTTGGATAGGGATATCCTACTATAACTCAGCCTGTCAGTGCAGTCAGTTCAAACCATTATGAAGATAGTGATACTGAAACTGACTTGAGTGAAAATACTCTAAACTCAAAGCTGGGCTCGGTCAAGCTTCAGAACTCAGAAATCCTGGAGAAGCTGGAGTCTACAAAGTTGGCACACCTCCAGCCAGAACAACAACAACAGGTGAAAGAACTGCTCCATGAATATAAACACCTGTTTAAAGATGTTCCAACGAGGACGAACGTCATCTATCACGACGTTGATGTTGGGGACAGTAAGCCTGTAAAACAACATCCATACAGACTGAATCCAACAAAAGCGAAATATCTACAGGAAGAAGTCAAATACCTGCTGGACAATGACTTCATTGAACCCAGTAAAAGTAACTGGAGTTCGCCGTGCATACTTGTTCCCAAATCAGATCACAGTTATCGTATGTGCACAGACTTTAGGAAGGTCAACGCTTTAACAAAGACAGACACTTTCCCAATCCGAGGATTGATGACTGCATCGACCAAGTGGGAAAAGCCAAGTATGTGACGAAATTTGACCTACTGAAGGGATTTTGGCAAGTCCCTCTGACGGATCGTGCTCGTGAAATATCCGCCTTTGTTACACCAGACGGATTGTTCCAGTACAAGGTGATGCCATTCGGAATGAAGAACTCTCCGGCAACGTTCCAACGGATAATCAACGACGTCATATCCGGGCTAGACGGATGTGCAGCTTACGTTGACGACGTCGTCCTGTATAGTGACACCTGGGAGGAACACATCAAGCTCATGCGGAAGTTCTTTGAGAGACTGAGCAAAGCAATGTTGACTGTCAACCTTGCCAAATCTGAGTTTGGTTGGGCGAGGGTGACTTACCTCGGACATACTGTAGGACAGGGTGAGGTAAAACCTGTTGATGCCAAAATCAGTGCCATTTCAGGTTTTCCCATACCAAACTGCAAACGACAACTGATGCGCTTTCTCGGTATGGCTGGTTACTACAGAAAATTCTGTCCAAATTTCTCCACAATTACTGAGCCTTTGACTAACTTACTTAAAAAGAAAGTAAAGTTTGTTTGGTCAGAGCAATGCCAACAGGCATTTGATACACTTAAAGCCATACTTCAAAGTGCTCCAGTGTTGTCTGCACCAGATTTCACTTAGCCATTCAAATTAGCTGTGGATGCTAGTGATACGGCTGCTGGTGCTGTTTTATTGCAAGAGGATAGTCATGGTGTAGATCATCCTGTTTGCTATTTTTCACGCAAATTTAACAAATCCCAGAGAAACTACTCTACAATTGAAAAAGAGTGTTTATCTTTGATATTAGCTTTACAGCATTTGAAGTTTATGTTACTTCTTCAAATCAGCCAATAGTGGTTTATATTGATCACAACCCTCTTGTTTTTCTGCAGAAATTTAAAGGCAAAAATCAGAGATTGCTAAGATGGAGTTTAATGTTACAGGAGTTTAATCTTGATATTAGACATATCAAAGGCAGAGACAATTTAATTGCAGACTGTCTCTCTCGTATTTAGAGTTTATTGTTGTTCACTTTCAAGAAGTTTTACTTTAAAAAAAAAAAATTGAGTACTTAAATCTTTTTCAAGATTACATTTGCAAAAGAAAGATTTTTCTTTGAAAAATTTTCTTTTTTTGAAGAGGGGGTGTGTTATGTAGGTCATTTCCCCCCACACTCATCATGACCTGAGTTCAATTAGTCTAGAACATTCTCAAGGTCACTGCCCTTAATTACCTCACAACCTTGAATTCAATTAGTCATGTTTGGAATGTTCTGGAAAGTTGATTAGTTGTGTAAGAGAGATATTTTAGAACAGTAATTAGCATGTCAATAAAAGTTCTAGATTGTTCTTATATGCTTATGTAAACACATGAGTATAAATACTGGGACAGCAGGCTTGCAGTCAGTTTGGGATCGTGTCTCTTGTGTGTTACTAAACTCCAGCAGTAGTCATTCTCAAGACTTTTCAAGACCTTCACTGCCAACGCTGGATTTATACTGTGGACTTTGTGCAGCTTCAAGCCTGCAAGGACTGTTCATTCATCCAACTGACTGTTACAACTCTGAGACTGGAGCTTCGCCGTCCCAGCTGAGATAAGTAGTCTGTACACTTTTAAAGCTTGTACTCTATCCCTGACTTAGCAATTAGTTTTGTTTTCGTAATAAATTTTGTTTAAACGGAAACTGCTGAGTTCACCCTTTTGTTCGTTTTCTCTGCACGTAACAACTTTCAAGGTTTTTACTGAAGAGTTGGACCAGTGTTGACAGTTCACAAAGCATATCGGTACAAACACTTGTTACACTTCGGAACAGAATAGAAAATTGTGTGTCTTTGATATAGTGCAGATATTTCATTTCTCTTTAATTACAGCGAGGTTTTACACGTGCGTCAAGGAAGGACATGTTTATGAAACTGCTGCCGTGTTATGTTTTGATTGGCGTGAAGCAGTGTTTCTGACCTGAGAGCTCAGAAAGTAACTGTGGTTGCTACGCGACTGGCAGTACGATGCCATCTCGTCGTATTTTTCGCATAATCTCGTGTAATTATCAAGCACAAACAAAGCCTCCAAAAAGTTTAACACCTTTGAAGCCCATTTTAATATGAAAAGCCAATAGTCTACCGAGACGACCATGGAACAAAAGGCATGCAAGTGTTGCCACTCTGTGTTGTTTCTCTGTGGCTTAGGTTACAGGGAATAGGGGTCCTCGCCTTAGGCCTATACCTAACCACAAGCGACCGTGTAGAGAAGATATTAGTCGAGAGAATGACCACACCAAGTTGCAGAGTAAAAATTTCCCATAGTCAGAGAGAAAAACCAACGCCGTCATGAAGTAAAATATGTCACTCATTTTACCCGCTCACATTGCAATGTGACGAGAAGTCCGTAGGTAAGAGGCGACGCTCCAATGAGACACCTTAAGACTATACACTGCAAGATCCGAAATGCAAACGTTTTTGATTGCTATACGTATCGAACTGTAGCAAGGAAGCTTAATTTCATCGAAACATATCAATTCGCATCGTGTCTTAAGATGGAACTTTTTTAATGTATAGGGTCTTGTACATGTATGCTACATTGCGAATAGTTGTTTTATTTTTTAAGTCAAATACCATTGCTTGAATTAGATGCTGAAGACTGTTGTCAGTGTCCATGGGCCTTGTTTTATTTTTTAAGTCAAATACCATTGCTTGAATTAGATGCTGAAGACTGTTGTCAGTGTCCATGGGCCGAAAAGAATGCGTGAGTCAAGGTTATGAAATAACGTTCCACAAAACAGAATCAGAGATATCATTAACTTTAGTGTCGTCAGGTAATTGATTTTAACTTGACAAGGGCTCAAATATTTACTTTCCCGCAAAGAAAGCGAGACTCAGTCTAATGCGTCATAAACACATGTTGCACATAAAAGATGAAAAATATGGCAAGGAAGGGAACATCTTTATTGTAAAGCGACAAGCTATATGTATTGGTCGTAACTGAAGAAATTTCACTCTGTGAACCAAATGACATAAAGTATTAGAGGGTTAAAAAACTGCATACTGGTAATAAACGAGCACGGCATACCAAGCATTGGTACTAAAAATAGTGTCGACTAAAACTTGATGCAAAATGGTTCATCTTACGTTCATTGAATAAATAGGCGTTGCGAATTCAATAAGTGAATTCTTATTCTCAATCGCCACACAGGCTCTGTATTTCAATGCTCCTGTTACGTATGCCGATGCATTTTTCCATCGAAAATTTCACGAACACATTTCCATTGTTGTTAATGTTCAAGTTTCCTCTTGACTACTACTTCGACAACATCAAATTTGGTCAAGTGAAAGTTACTATAATTTGAACGAGATTAGAACTAATTTGGAAAGAATGGATTGATTATGCAACAGTTTTTCAAATAATTAAGAAACTTGTGTAACATTTTACACCATATTTTGCCTACAATTTTAAAATTTTATTCAAAATGTGCAATGTTGTGCCATTATTACGAGAAAGAATAACTCCGTGACAGTACCTGACGGAATGTTTTCTAAAGCAAATGAACAACATTATTATTTAATATAAGATCCATGGTCGCTGAAACACTGTTAATAATATTTAGATTTATTACTTCGCCCTGATCAGAATGCAGTTTTGCAATCAATGCAAAGTGTAGTAAGTCAGCATCATTATAAATGTGCCGCTCACTTTATGAAGTTTTTCGATCAATTTATAGCACAGGGTTATTTCAATCGGCCGTGACTATATTTAGTGTCAATAAACCTCAAAATAAAGAAAAGTAAAGGACATTTACAACTGCCCTGACTCAAAAGTTATTATTTTTAGAGGTTTCAGCAACCATTGTTTTGTCATGTTAATATAATTTGTACCGGTTGCTGTAAATCTTCATTCTAGTAATTCGCCAAATTTCAACATTTCGACACTTGGGCTTGAATTCTCACGATTTACCGGAGGTATAATTCTTCAAAATTGGCTGCAAATTTTCAAGTCTCTTTTGTTTAAATTCAATGGCAGCGCCATTCCAGGCACCCGCGTGTCTCGTGAATTCATATGATTATGCATGAAATGTCTCATGCAAGGTTGGACAATTGAAAGACAATGAAGTCGAACTTTTATCAGAACTGTAGCTGTTAAGTATCGCTTTTCATATTTTCACAGCTTGGATTTAAAACAATGGTGTTGTGACATGTCTCATACATACTACGTATTAATTATTGTGAAACTAGCGTTGTCGACAGAGTATTGTAAATTTGAGAGTCAGACTTTGGGGGCCTTGGAGTGAGCATATCTCCAGGCTCCCGGAGCTAAGAGTTGCCCCAGGCAGCCATCAGGCTGACATGGGGAAATAAAGTTTCGAGCGCAACGTTTATTCCTGTGTCGCCTGATCTATATATTTACTCCATCTTAGCATACTGTGGGCTGAAGTTCGGAACAGCAAGAACATTTCCTTACAATTTGATAGTTTATTATTTCTTGATAACATTTACAAGAAAGTAAGGTATTTGTTATGGAATATATATTTGTCGATGCGTTTTTGTTTTGTTCGACGATGAAAACAAACAGAATCGTTTGCACTGCCCTTCATTGAGATTTCATTATCATTATATCATCTTCAAAATTACTTGTGATTTGGGATAATTTTATTATCCCAATTAAGTTCAAATCGTGTTTCTGAATAAGTTCTCATACAATACTGGAGAGAAATTTACCTCAAACCTCTCCTGAGTTCAACCGAAAGATGCCCTTACACATCTTTGATATATCTGCAAATTAAGTATATCAAATGCCTGTCGTCTGTAACCTACACAATGGGAAGAGGTAGTGGTACATAGATTTTATCGCCTGTTAAAATAAAACTGCTGGTACAAAACTGATAAAAATGTAAAAATGTAAATTGTTCATACTCTCTGTTGAAAATTATTTATAGTCAAATGTGCATACCGAAAACAAGTTTACATTTTACTTCACGCAATATTTTGCATACCGTCCAGAAATTCTATTTTAAATTTGCAATGTTGTGCAAATGTTACAAGTATATGAATTATTCCATGACAGGATTTGATGCAATGTTCTACAAAACTAATGAAAAATATTTATATTAAATGAAATAGATGAGCTTGTCTACATATTTTTCTCTCTGAAACACAAGTACTAATGTAAATTTATTACTTTGCCTCAATAAAACTGTAGTTTTCAATCGATAGACAAATATAGTAAATGTACCCTGACTACGATATATATTTTTCAAACTTTAAATTAACGAAAAATCAGGGATATATAAAAAGTGACAGATTCATAAGTTGTCATTTAAAATGGTATTATGAAACTACTAGGTATTATGTCTTAAGGTGAAGTACTACGAATTACGTCAAAATTAAGTTGTGGTGTCATTTTCTTGAAACTTTGCACAAATATTTTTGGAAGTTGTGCATGTGCAAAAATGAAATAAAAAATGGGGGTCACCACGCTCGTTTCCATGGAAACGGACGTTAAAATGGCGTCGTTAGAAATAAATAAAAATGATATAATTCACTTAAACTAAAGAAAGCAATTATAAAACGCTTAGCAAATGAGTTAATTTTAATAAATACCCAGACTTAAGATCCATATCTATCGAATGTATAGTTTTCATGATGTTTGTGAAGAAATTTTAACAAAAGTATCGATTACAAAATGACGATATCAAAATTATATCACTACATAATTTTCGAACTTTCTTTCTGTCGCTTTGAATGGTGTCATTTTGACCAAACTTGGCGAATAAACTCCTGACATAATACCATTTAGTTTACACTTTTAATAAAAGGATGTCACCACGCTACTTTTTACAATATCTCCAGGTGAATGGGTAATTTGCGCCATATAAATGGGAGAGAAATGTTAATTTTTCGCTCATATTGAATAAAAAACAGCTTCCTAGGGGGTCAAAATATGACAAGGTTATAGGTCACATGTATTTCTAAGACACTGGGTAAAAAAAATTAGGTAAAAGCGCAATTTCAACAATTACAGGTGATGTTAAATACATGCGCTCAAAATAACCTATTTGCGGCAGGCTGGAGTTAAATCTGCGCAGAAACGTTCTAAAGCGTGTGCGCGTCCCAATTCGTCGTCCTTTACCTTAATAGCATTATCACAAAAATAACGCTTTATATGATAGATCATATATATATATATATATATATATATATATATATATATATATATATATATATATATATATAAATGACATCGAAATCGTTACTGCTTAAATTTAACAAAGTGGTATATGGATTCTGAGGTCTCTTTTAGGGAAGAAAAAAGGCCAACAAGGATACATCACCCAGTAAGGCTGGGAAGAGATCATGGTGCCTAGATTTTATATCCTGTTATTCTTAGGTAGCTGGTACACAACTGATAAAAATATTACTTGAGTGGACTATTTATACTCTAAAAGAAAAGTGTAATTTATCGATACCATCTGTTGAAAATTATTCATAGTCAAATGTGCATTATATTAACACACGAAAAGGTACATTTTGTCGCAGATGCGTAGAAGAAACGGTACAACTATATTCGACATTGTGTAATAACAGAGCATATTGACTTAGACAAGTAAGTTCCTGCGACGACAGTGTTGCCTACTAAGAGAAGGATTGTCGGGTAGGTGTAAAGAAAATTGTTGGGCAAAATGAGATTGGAAAATTCAACTCTTAAAACTGTAGAAACTCTGCCAATCAATGCATTTTCACTGGTGAAATTCACTTTTTTAAAACGAGATGATATTTGATAATGGTGAAATTTACTATTTGGAAACGACGTGATATTTGAGAATGTTCAATATGTCTTATGTGGATTGTGTTCGTCAGTTCGATGCATTATTTTCACCGTTCGTCAATTAATCGATATTTTTCATGAGATATCACTGTAGACCATCTGAATCTCCTCATCAATATCTCTTTCGACTCGTGTCATTTTTAGCTCACGTGTGTAAACACGTGGGCTATTGTCATAGCGATGTCTGTCTGTCTGTCCGTGTGTGTGTGTGTGTGTGTGTGTGTTAGTGTGGTGTGTGTGTGTGTGTGTCTGTCTGTCTGTTTACACGATAACTCAAAAACGCCTGAACGGATTCAAGTCAGATTTGGTACACAGGTACCATGTGCTACTTGCAAGAACTGATTAGATTTTGGTTTGTGTGGCTTGCATATTAATGAAGTTATGCAATATTGTTTTTTTCCATACAATGGTTTCCCTATGGAGACGGTAATGACAGTGTAGACATATATCAAGAAATACTGCACAAAATTTCATGAAACTTTTCACAGATGACAATCTAAGAACATTATGATGATACTGTGAGTGTCATGTAAATTATCTTCTCATTTGCATATTTAATGAACTTTTGTTATTAGTGACATAACTCTGAAATTCCTGCACCAAACTTGATGATACTTGCAACAAATATTGATCTGATATATATCTAATTAAACTTCGAAGCATTACGCAGTGTCAAGTCATTAAAAAGCTCATTTGCATATTTTATGAAGGTTTGTAATTAGTCATATAACTCCGATATAACTTCACAAAATGTGATAAAATCTGCTGCAGATACTGATCAAACTGATATCTAACTGTAGTGTAAAGCATTTAGTAGTGTTAAATTAATTAAGGGTTCATTTACATATTTAATGAACTTTGTAATTAGGTATATAACTCTGAAAATACGGCACCCAAGTCAGTGAAATTGGGTACAGATATTGTTTTGATAAATATCTAATTGTACTGAGAAGCATTTGGCAGTGTCAAGTTAACAAATAGGTCATTTGCATATTTTATGAAGTTTAGTAATTAGTGATATAACTCCAAAATAACTGCACCAAATGTGATGAAATCTGTTACAGATACTGATCTGACAGATATCTAATTGTGGTGTAGAGCATTTAGTTGTGGGAAGTTAATTAAGGGTTCATTTGCATATTTAATGAACTTTGTAATTAGTGATATTACTCCAAAATTAAAGCATTAAATTTGATGAAACTTGCTACAGATGTTGATCTGATAAATATCCAATTGTACTGAGAAGCATTGAGCAGTGTCAAGTTAATAATTAGCTCATTTGCATATTCCATGAAGTCTTATAATTAGTCATATAACTCCGAAATAACTGCATCAAATGTGATGAAACTGCTGCATATACTGATACGACAGATATCTAAACGTGTTGTAAAGCATTTAGTAGTATAAAGTTAATTAAGGGTTCATTTACATATTAAATGAACTTTGTAATTAGGTATATAACTCTGAAAATACGGCACCCAAGTCAGTGAAATTGGGTACAGATATTGTTTTGATAAATATCTAATTGTACTGAGAAGCATTTGGCAGTGTCAAGTTAACAAATAGGTCATTTGCATATTTTATGAAGTTTAGTAATTAGTGATATAACTCCAAAATAACTGCACCAAATGTGATGAAATCTGTTACAGATACTGATCTGACAGATATCTAATTGTGGTGTAGAGCATTTAGTTGTGGGAAGTTAATTAAGGGTTCATTTGCATATTTAATGAACTTTGTAATTAGTGATATTACTCCAAAATTAAAGCATTAAATTTGATGAAACTTGCTACAGATGTTGATCTGATAAATGTCCAATTGTACTGAGAAGCATTGAGCAGTGTCAAGTTATTAATTAGCTCATTTGCATATTCCATGAAGTCTTATAATTAGTCATATAACTCCGAAATAACTGCATCAAATGTGATGAAACTGCTGCACATACTGATACGACAGATATCTAAATGTGTTGTAAAGCATTTAGTAGTATAAAGTTAATTAAGGGTTCATTTGCATATTTAATAAACTTTGTAATTAGGTATATAACTCTGAAATTTCGGCACTAAAATTTTGTGAAACGTGCTACAGATATTGATTTGATAAATATTTAATTGTGCTATGAATCATTGAACAGTGTCAAGTTAATGTAGGGTTTATTTGCATATTTAATGAACTTTGTAATAAGTGACATTACTCTAAAATTACAGCATTAAATTAAATAAAACGTGCTACAAATGTTGATCTGATGGATATCTAATTGTCCCATAAAGCATTGAGCAGTGTCAAGTTAATTGACAGCTCATTCGCATATTAAATAAAGTTTTGTAATTAGTGATTAAACTCTGAGAGTACTGTGTGAAGTTTTAAAAAAAAACTGCTACATATACTGATAACACATATCTCATTGTTCTGTGAAGCTCACTATCAATGAACCTGTTGTAAAACACGTGAGCATATTCAGTTCATATCTGGTTTCATATGCTATTGATCACAAATATCACCGAAGTTTGAATTTTTAGAGGCATTACAAAACTGGCAAATGCGACTAGTTTTGAAATCAACTCTTGTAACCGAAAGGAAACGCAACGGACATGGTGGGATATTGTCGTTCTGGTATATCTCTGCATCTAGCATTCATCGGCCACTATCATCATCATCATCATCATCATCATCATCATCATCATCATTACCATTACCAACCTCACAATTGACACTTAGTCATCATCATCACTGTCGCCATCGTCAACGGTTATCATCATTATCAATATACCTATCGGTGTCTCTAGTATTACTTTAATTTGTTTTACATTTCGAAAAACACCCCGACATTTTGGGTGATATAGTTTGCTCGTAGATATTTTTTCGTTATATTTAATTGCTCAAGAAATGCTATGAATGTCTTCATTTTTCCAAAGCATTGTTAATTACCGAACACAAGATGAACTACGTCATCGTTCTGTCGTGCATCCTTCTTCTCATCGAGGTTAGTGCCAAAACTGGCGTATATCACACCTCCCAGTGGGTATGCACCTTAGCAAATATGAGGACGTACGACTACGCCATATGGGACACACTTCAGACACAAGGTGTTCCATGCTTTGATGAACTGATGGAGATACCTAAACTCATTGAAAATGAAACTCCAGGGAAGACCTTTACTGTTTACCAAGGCATTGGTTCATTCATTGGTGACACTAGTACCTTCCGAACTTTTGCCGTGTTAGAGGAAGCAGTAGACAAGATCGATTTGGTAAATAACGGACTGAACTACATAATATCCTATCCATCCTTTCTTCTTATTCTGTATATGCCTATGGCCACATTTGTCTCTCTAAGTTTGCGTCATCTATCAATTTCTTTGTCTTTGCCTTAATTTCGTTTTACATGAGAAACTTTATCTCTCTAAGTTTGCGTCAGTACTCCATCATTTTGCTTTCTATTTCTCGTTGTAGATCATACCAGTATTTAAAGCTAATTGTTCTACTGTTACTATTGATTTCTCGCTATTTGTTTTTTACTGATTTATTGGTTTATCTATCAGTTTATCGGTTTATCTATCGGTTTATTGGTTTATCTATCGGTTTAAAGTATGTATGTATGTGGTGTATGTATGTATGTATGTATGTATGTATGTATGTATGTATGTATGTATGTATGTATGTATGTATGTATGTATGTATGTATGTATGTATGTTCTCTTTACCAATGTATTTGTCCATTTGTTTGTTACTCCTTTAAGGTAAACACAAATCTTCATTTACTGTCTTTGTTTTTTAATCGTAGGGTCCAATTTTACCTGGTGAATATACCGATGAATGTTTAAAATGCACTGGGAACTGCTACAAAGATGACATTTTTGAGGTGATCTGTAACCAAGCTGTTGTAAGTACACGCATATGATAATCCACCCAAAATTAAATATTTTCCTTGCCCGCATGACAAATTGCAGTATATGACTACAATGTGACCTTAAACTCATTTTATATCCAAATATAGATTTGCTATATCCGCATCAAGGGCCATCACTGAGTTTAATTAATTCATATCCTCGCCTTAGATGAACTTAAAATTATCGCTGTATTTGCGTGAATATTTGACGATTAAAATTAACTTAATACAGATTTTTACTACTGCAGGCTTAGTAATAAGGACATAATAATAACGACCTGATGTTGTTTCTGTAGGAGGATCAATCTTCTCTCAAACAATCTGATACAAATACTTTCTTGTTTTGCTCTGATGGTAAGATTGCTTTTATCTGTGACAGAATGTATGAGCTGTGCCGCGAGATTACATTTCAAAACACGGTGACACAACTGCATTGTTTTCTCACGCTGATTGGGAGATTTTCTGCTAGTTGTTCATCAGAAACATTTTTGTCTCCTGTACAGTCGTAAACATGATCACACAAATATTATGTAGCTAATGATTTTTATCGTCGACTTTCGAGGGAAAATTTTATAAATCAACTGACAGTAAGGCAATGCTGAAAGGGTTTCCATCTTTACAAAGGTTTGTTAAGTTTTGTTCATCAGACCCTGGTCCATTCACAGCTGTGATGACTGGCTTCGTTTCGAATTCGAAATCTGAGATTGAAGGACGTCTACGTCTGCCCTTTTCAGTCAAAGTCTGCAAGATATTACCTGCTCTGTCCTTTTTTTTATTCAGAAATGCCCATACCATTTAACTGGAGAACTCCATTGGGGTCAACCGGAAGGCTTCAATGTAACATATTCAAGTCCTGTTGTTTACTGCTCCTACCAGCAAGATGGAGATATGGATCATTACTATTGTAAAGATTATCTCCCTGAGGTCCATGTCGTACCGTAGATTGAGTAACACTTACTCATTTGCAATTTACTGAGTGTGCATTGCATTTATTGATTACAATTTTTAAGATCAAAAATGGAATGTAATGAACTGAATTAAAGATAAAATGAAATATGTTTGACTATTGTCGATGTTCAGTAAAACCATATGAAATCTCTTGCGTTTGTATACATTACAATATAATGGCACTTTCTAGCACCTATCTCTTTCACTCCCTAAAACCCGCTGAAGGTTCAATGCTTAGGTCCTAAATTCTCCCTCATTGAAGTGTGCTTGAACTGTCTCGCTAACAAAGCCCTAATTAAAGTGAAATAAGTCATTAAGACCTTGCTTGCTTACAAGGGTTAGAGCTGAACCGGTGGGGCACACTACATCGCAAACTACTAATAGAGGCGTGTTAATGGAGTCTTACAATAATCCAATAAACATTAGAATTTCGAAAATTAGCTTAAAACAAAAGTCCTGAAGTCAGGTGGGGTACATCGTAACAAACAAGATGAGTTTGGTGATATTGTTTCAAATCCAAACGCAAAAACGAACTGTTGACATTTACTTTGCTAGAGAGACTAGAGTTGTAGATTCGTAACAAATTTACCCAGTACTGCAAGAGCACTTCACCATCTGCAAAATACATTTATTTCTCTGACAGTGCTCATGAATTATCTATGTTAAATAATTTTCCTCTCATATAATAATGACGTAACATATACATAATATATCAAATGTTGAAACTTCGGTTTTCTATTTCCTTCGTCATGTCAATCATAATTGCTATATAAAATAAATGTGTCACTGATTTTTCACTTTATCAGAGAGCCGTGGGACTCTATATCAAAACAAGTGCGGATAAGTTTGCTATATAGGGAATATTATTGTGGGAAACATTTCCCCTCATGACTGTATGTTCCGACGACGTCTAGTTTATTGGATACAGAAGGTGGACTCTGAAACGGCTTGCGCATTCTTTTACACATTATATACATTTCAGTATTTTCAAAATACATCATACATCTTTCCCTCTACATACCTTCTTGAAGTAGGGGAGGTTCTCGCGGATTATTTTTATTTTTTAGATTTTTGGTTGAATTTTGATCCGTAAAAAACCTGTTAATGTACAACATAGAATAGAATATGCATGTTTTACAGGGTTTTCAGCGAGCTCTTCAATCTGACAACCAGAAAGTCTACCACTTCGCCGTTCACAAGCACTAAGCAGTACGTCTTTGTCGCGTTAAGTGTTATCAAGCTTATCTAGCACACACGGCCTTATCTCGCACAAAGGGTACCGGAATCGTGACGGACGAACCTGGAATAGCAGATTTGCACTCAGACCCTGCTTAGATGTAACGCGGTGCAAACACTTGCGCTCTTTCCCGGACAAGAATGTCAACTTTACAGATAGACCCTCGAGAAGGGTCTACGCTTTACTTTGCATTGGGTGATCCTATTATAATCAACGTAGAGGCGGTCACTTTAGCTTTGAGTCACAAATGACGACTTGAAAAACGAGAACGCAAATATGGCATTTTAACTAATTCTGATGGACATCGCTAAGCGCGAATGGTAATGTACATGAATGTCCTATTTCAACAAGCCTTAATTTCACAGCAGGGCAGTACCACTGAGAATAACTTGGCACAAAAAAACGTTAGAGATATACAAAATTATTGCTGTAGACATATTGCATAAGATCGATTTGGTAAACAGCAAATCTGAAACACTGCAAATTTCCTTGGAAGAAGTCATCATTTTAAGTTATCTAATGTATCTGATATTCATAAAAGTGCTATCGATAGAGTTTGAAAAACTTGTTAACACGGGCTTCATGAAGAATGTCACGTTGACTGAAGTGGGTCCCTCGTTTCTGAGAAATAAGACTGTCAAAAGCTCAAGATATAAATTACTGAAAAAGATGTGAAGGGTAGTTGAGATTATCAAGACATCTAAAATAAAAATAAGAAATTAAAGATGAGCGAGACTCAAATACAAATATCATTGAGATCATTTAAAGTAAAATCTTTAAAACGAGAAAAGAGATCGATTCTAGGAGCAAAAACAAATTGACTTTGCAACCAATGTGTTCCTTTCAGAAGAAATTGAGAAATTTATGCTGAATTTCATCGACGATAAAAGGAGGGCAGAGGTAAACTAAACGATGGAAGATTTTTGTTACAGCAAGCTGATTATTTTCAATAAGACGAGCTTAGAATTACTTAGCAGTAGCATATCTATCCCACGTTCATTCTAGCTTCTAGTCATTAAAGTTACCTAAGTTCCACAGCAAGCAGATGATCAGTTCGCAACAGCCATGAGTCGACCCAAAGACCTATAGAGACCTATCATAGTTGATGTTTGCATGAAGAGCATGTTCGTAATGCAAAACCAATACCAAGTTTGAGAGCCGAATATCTGTACGCGAGGAGTAATCTGTTTTGTTTCGACCTTTTCCAGGCTCTATGTATGTATGTATGTATGTATGTATGTATGTATGTATGTATGTATGTATGTATGTATGTATGTATGTATGTATGTATGTATGTATGTATGTATGTATGTATGTTTGTATGTATGTAAAATATTTTGTTTACATTTGTCGCCTCGTACTCACTCCTCCATAATCTTCTTAAAGACTAGAACAAAGGCAATGTCAAGGATCGCCAAAAGGGCCTTTAAACTGCTTTTACTATACAAGCCTTATCTGTGTCGCGTGTGTGCCTATTACTTTACGCTTGCTATCTCTGTATAGAATTTCAAAGAAAACAGTCCCTCCCTAATCCCATTCACTAATTTGTTCTACCTATTAACAACAGGAGGGAGGCTTATCGCCCTGACCAAATAACTCTAAGCAGATCATAAGGTAAAAGAAGGATACATTATGAGCTGCTAACGAGTTCTTCGCCCGGTGTTGGTGATCGGTATAAAACAAGCAATTGTGGCATGATATTGAACTGCAGATTTTTCCAAACCCTAATTATTTAATGATTGTAGCTCTTCGGACAAAGACGTGGCTTCAGTGATAACGTTCTATAGAGGAACACCTGCTTCAACTTCTGTAAAAAAAGTTTGTCCGTAGCATATTAAAGTACGCCATTTGCCAAGTGGTCTGTTAAGTATGGCACAGTCATATATCTCTTTTGACGATGGGTTTTAAGGTGCCTGTGAGTTCTTTCATTGATGGTTTCTTGCCATTACAATGTCTGTAAGCTTGGTCGTTGAGGTAAAATAGAGTGAGATGCCTTTAAAAACCAACGTTCGCAATCCCTGGAATCGCCTTTGTTCTAGTCTGTAAGAGGATTATAAATATGTGAATTCCATTGTAACCTGGTGGGTAAATTTTCTGATGAGACAATCTGGTGCCAACACAGGCAATTTATTAACCCCTTGACTACAAAGGCGAATGTATTCCTATATACCAGGCCCCTTATGTAAATATTGATAAAATCTTGGGTGTGGTCATTGCATGAACACTTCTTAGAGTAAAAATTAAGTAAGTACCATTAAACCATATATTTTCTGAATCAGCATGAAATTTTCCACTTTTTCATACATAAGTATTGTATTTACAGGTCACGTGACTTATCACATGACACATCATGTTACCAGAGTTGGAAAAGAATATGAATATTTGAAGCATCAGGAGGTGTTTTGAATCAATAAAGTGACGCAAATTTGAATACAGTTGCAAATCTCATGGCATTGTCTTTACATATATGTAATAATAACTACCCTTTACTTTATTTATATATGAACCTATTTAAGATTTTTCTTACAAAAGGTAGAGTAAATGAACCTCAAACATCAGCATCTGTCATGATTCTGTATTTGAAAATCAACACATTTTATACTTGTAAACACCTGCTTTATGTCTTCCTTGCAGAAACATACATCTAAAATGGTTATGATATATCAAAAAATAATTCACAATTATTAAAAAATATATTTTAGGGAACAAAATATCACATGACCAAACAAATGACCAGTAATGTGACCAGTCATATTGATAATATCGCTGCTATAAAATTTCACTGGCTTATAACAAAAATCTGTATTTCCTCTAGTTTCATTCACGAATATTGCTGTTAATAGAACATATTTACATATAAATCATTTGTTTTCAACAAAAAACATTTCATTTCATTATAAAAACAAACAATAAACATCTTCGCGATCGTCCGTACTTCTGAAAACTGTAAACAATCAGCACGACGCTTCTGTGATCAGCCTGACCTTTCAGGGTCGACGTCATGGGTCACGACATTTGCTTCCGGATTTTAGCCATACTCGGACGTATGGGGGCGCAATTACATTCAGGCCAGATCGGAATACATCAATCTTAGTCGCGCTGCGTGCCGACGCCGAAATTACGGGATTTTTAGCGACAAAAACGAAGCAAATAGGCCTACGCCTATTTAACTGTGCCGGATATTTCCGGCACTCAAGGTATATGGCAATTCAATATGGCGCCGGATATAGCCGGCGCCATAGGTAGTCAAGGGGTAAAACCTCCATGGCAGCTGCGCTAGTTGACGTCATAATTTATTCAAGTGTTATGTCTACCGTCACGTTTATGTCAAATCATGGTCTATAGTCAAATAGTAATTAAATGGATACTCGTCATTTCATTTGAACAATATTTTACCATTTTCTGTTCACTCAAATACATTTACAATCAGACTATTGATTGTTTTCATTTAATTTATCGGCCTCAATATTAATTAGTAATATTGACAGATTTGCTATAGTATTTATCGGTAAAATTGAACCATTGAGCTGTTAAAGAACACTTAGGTCAAAAATAATGGTTCTGGTCCTTGACATTCAACAAAAGTGATTCGACGACGCGCTTTTTTCTTCTTTTTCTTTCCTTCTTTTTTATTCCTAACAATGCTGGTTTGACAATATACATGCAATAATTATTCTTTTATCACTGGCTGTATAATACTTCAGTTTTCATTTTAGCATTTTAGGACATGCAAATCAAGGACATAAATATACTGATTAGAATGCCCCCCCCCAATAAGACATGACGAGCAGGTTCTGAAATGACGCGCGATGACTAAAAACAATTTTTTGGCATTAATTTTCTTCAGCTTTAACCATCTGTTCCCATCGTTGCGTTAATTCTACAAAAGTATAATATCAGTATCTCATAAAGAATCAACCTATAAGCCAAAACAACCTAGAAGTCTTAAATATTTACAATTTGACAAAAATGTCATTTTGTTATCTCTACTACTCCGAAATAAATGGCAGTAAATGCCATTGTCAGAATTTGGGTGATATCGAGTCGATTTCGCTCTTCTGTTTTTTGTTGTGTTGGACCTGAATTACAAGTGTTACATTTGCACATAGAAAATGTATTGTATATTGTGTGTATGCGTTAATGTCAGGTGAATCATCTCTAACTACAGTAAACAAATTAAGGACAGAACCTGTCGTTTGTCAGTAACAGTATCAACTAGCATTGGGATGGTAGGTGTGACTTCTGTAGGTGTAGGGACATACGTTTATTGACTAGTCGTGTCTGTCTTCAGTGTTGCCATTGCATCATGGTATCATTGCCATCGCTGCTGTAAACTTTATCTGTGTTATGCTGGTGATATCCTGTCAACTGAAATTATGCAGAGTTTGTCAGCCATTGCTTTGACTCAACGGACTGCGTGGCTCCAAAGACAAGTTAAGGTCAACATACACCCATGGCCACTTTACTGTTGATTAAGCCTACTTGATAGAGTCAGAAATTCTGCGTATATAAAGACAAAACAGACCCTGCCAAGGGTTGTAAATGAAAGCTAACGATTGGCATCCTGTGTTAAAAATTGAGACACAATATACAACTGCTACTGTTAAGTTATGTTATATTTATTTATTAAAGTGTATAGTATAATGTCAGTATCTCATAAAGGATCAACCTATAAGCCACCTAGAAGTCTGAAATTTTTACAATGTGTGGTCTTAAACAGCTTGGTTGCCACACCCAGCCCCAAGGGCTTACAAGACACTGAAACAGTAAACAAAGTACATAGATATGAATAGCTCGAAATGTAATTTAAGTATAAGAAGCTTCTTGTCTCATTGAAAATGCATGATAGACATAGGATGCCAATACGGATGGCATGTCGCTCATTAGAAATTTGAGTTTCTGTTGTACATCAAATGAATCAACTACAGAGCCCAAGTTTCTGGCTTTAGAGAACAATTGTTTCCTAATAACATTGTAAAGTGTGCAATCAAAAATAAAATGGAGCTCATCTTCTACTACATTTGGACAAAAATCACATAGTCTTTCCTCTTTAGGCACATTCGTGTAACGCCCAGTTTCAATTTTCAGAGGTAAGATACCAACTCTCAATTGTGCTAAAAGTGATCTTTTTGATCTAGAAATGGGAAATCATAATTTCTTTATTCCATATTCCGTCTTAAACATCAAATATGTACGCAGTTTGGGCTTTTCACTCAGTTGAGATGTCCAGTTACTAATATACAACGTTTTTAATGCATCTTTAATGACAGGAATACTACAAGCCTCTAAATTACCAAATTTTTCCTGCAAACCAATCCTGAAAATAAATCAAACATATCTTTAGCCCAGTTTTTATATTTTAAACTGATATCCCAAGTAAAAACTTGCTTAATCATGTTGTTATCAGGCATAACTGCTAATCTATTCCAGAGTCTTACCATGTTCAATTTATTCCTCAATAGACAAGGGTCCCAACCCAAGTCTCCATTTATAGCAAGTATAGGGGCAAATTTGTGGACGCAAAGAAAATATCTAATCGCTCTGTTTTGAATTGACTCACATTTTGAAGAGAAACGGTAGCCCCAAGTTGCAGAACAGTAGTCTAAAATTGGAGTAATACCAGAATGAAATAGAGTTGTAAAAGTGTTATATCTAAAATCCTTAAACATGTGTATCTTAGAAATAACTGATCCGAAAGCTCTACCTGAAGCACTTGCTTGGGTTTCAGCAGTCACTACAAAATTTAAGAACTGATCCAAAACTAAACCCAAATATTTATACTGAGAAACTACGTCAAGATTTGTACCACCAAAGTGAAAAATAAAGTCTGTTTTCATTTGTCCCATATTTCGAAAGTGAACAATTTGTGTTTTGGACTTGTTCATCATCATACACCACCTTTTGCACCAATCTTGTAGATGGTCAATCATCTTTTGTAAATTTTTCTCATTTTCAGCAAGCATAGCAATATCATCGGCATACAACAGAATATCAATTAATGAGTTACCAACTGGGATACCTAAAGCTATATCGTTAATCTCAATTGTTAAATCATCAAAAGTAGAAAAAGCGTTGGGGAAAGTACATCACCTTGTCTGACTCCATAAGCTGTTGCAAACCAAGAAGTAAGGTTTCCGTTACATTAATACATGATAAAGAGTTACAACACATACTTCTAATAGACTCATAGAACCTCCCATTAATATTATTTTGCAACAATTTATAGAACAGTAAGTCCCTGTCAACCCAATCGAAAGCCTTTTTCATGTCAACAAAAACAGAAAAAGTTGGTAAATTTTGAACTTTTCTATTTCATATAATAGATATAAGTATATAAATATAGTCAAGACAAGTTCTTGTTTTTCTGAAACCATTCTTTTCGTCAACTATAATTTTTTCTAAATCAAGGTATTTCGTTAATCTATTATTTAAAATACCAGAGTAAAGCTTACTAATGTCGGACAATATACTGACCCCCTTGTAATTTAACGGGACACGTGGGTCAAACAGAGAACGTTTTTGGGATGGCATTGATTACTGCCTTTCCCCACTGTGAGGGCACTCTACCAGAAGTAAAACAAAGTTGGAAAAGGCTATGAAGAATCTTAATCGCATGATCATTCTTTAAGATCTCGTATGGGATTTTATCTGGACCAACTGCCTTTGTTGCATTTAGAGCGATTAACAACGCAGAGAACTTCTTGTAAAGAAATATCACTATTCAGATACACATTAAGACTTGCATTATTTGTTAGATACATTTGTTCACACTGAGCTTTAGCACCGATGATTTTTGTATAAAAAGAATCATCGAAAGTCGATTCATTCTCGATATCAGATAAATTATACAATCCCTCAAAATCACCTTTCCATTTATGTAAAACAAAATTAATATCATTAATTATCATACTATCGTCACCATAAACTTCAGAAGGAATGCCCTTCTTACACCTAGGTCCTAACTTATTAATTTGGTTCCAAAATTCTGTTGGATTTGACGCATTTAAATATTCTATATTAGACATCAACTGACGATGATATTCTCTCTTGGCAGTTTGAACAATTTTATCAAACTTTCTTCGTGCTGTCAAAAACTCGTGTTTCAAAACTAGACCAACTCTTTTATAACAATGACTATTGAGAAATTTACGTTCCTTTTCCCTTAAATCTTTCCTAAAACTGGAAAGTTCACTCGACCAGAATGGTTTGGACGTTTTACGTTTTCTAGAACAAGTAGAAAACTCTCGATAATCAAGTTTCGAGTCCATTTCATGAAAATTACACTGACAGAGAGAATCATACAAATCATCAGTGACATATTGATTTTGTTGGCTAGCTTGTATAGTGTCCACGATTTGAATTATGGCATGCCTATAAATATCAGAATCAGGAAATTAGGTGGGATACTTGAAATATTGTACTTTCTTTGTGTTGCTTCACTAGTGGAATCAGACATATTTGAAGACGCTTTATACATGCAAGCCTCGCATGTTGAAAACACAATAGAAAGAACAGAATGATCTGGAACTGCACGATCACTTAGAAGTCCTTGCAAATTAAAACAATCAATCAACTGAGATACTGATAACACTTTGAATTCCTTACAATACTCAATATTGTTGTGCGGTAGAATATAAAATAGTCAACTACCGCTTTATATCTATGAGAAATTGAAGTAAAATTATCATTGGCAGGAGTAATCCTACCATTCACAATACACATTTTGATGTCTTTCAAAAACTCAATAAGGCTTTCTCCATGGTTGTTGACAGTATGGTCGATACAACATCTTTCCCCTATATTATCAATATATCTGGTTTATAATCTAGCAATGAACCAACTCTGACATTTAGATCACCACAAATAATAACATTATCAACATCGGAATTTAAAAAAAGCTGACAAATTAAATGACTAAAGAAAGAAGTTCAATCTCTACCCAAGTAGAATTCTCGGGTGACAAATAACAAGTAAACACCAAAAAACTATAATCTGTAAACTTGTTGATAAATTTGAGACCGAGTATCCCATCACGACCTTTGTCAATGATGGACACAGAAAATGAATTGAACAACGAGTTCTTTACAAGGATACCGACACCACCAGATGCGCGAATGGCATTCTTATGCACAGCTGGTGTATTGAAACCAAACCAGGTGTGCCCATCGATTTCAATGGTTTCGTCTCTTTTCAAGTGAGTCTCGTTCAGACAAAAGATATCCGATTTCTGACATAAAATAATGTTTTCCAGTAGTTCTTTATTCTTTGCAGTCCAAACGTTAATGTTCCACTGAGAAATTTAAATCAGTGACCCCAGGGGCTGGTTCACTCCTCATCCGTCTTGGTCGCCGTTGGTTTCGCGTTCGCGTCGTTGTTCGGGTTCTTCTTTTTCAATAAACGCCCACTACCGGTAAATCTATACTTATCACCTCCTGGAATATCTTTTAATATAGATTTAAAGTTTAATTCGATTAAACTTTCAGCGTGAGATTTCAAAGAGCGAATGTACACTCGAGACTAAGGTCTCTTAGATCTCAAAGCAGTTTTAACTCGCAATACCTTGACTTTTGAGTCAACGCTATCTAGCTGTACTTTAATAAGACCGGGGCGGTCATCTCGACTCTTCATCCATAAGGACTTGGTTACCTGAACATCTTGTACCTCTAGACCGCTGCTAATCAGCTCAGACACTTTCACCGATAAAGCATGGTCGTCTGCTGGAAAATTACTGACGATTATAGACCCGTCACAATCAAATACTGACATATCATCAGAAATACCAGCTACTAGTTAAAACCTCTACGCGATAATTAGTTTATTTATTTTATGATATAGATCACTGCTATAGAATCACGAAACTTGTGTGTCGCGTGCAGACACTGTGTCTTGGGAAATTGAAATCAACTCCACTGATTTTCATACTAAGTTGTCTGCACAAGGCTTGCACTTGTACATGGACCAGTGTATGGCCGCTAAAGTTAAATTGTATCTAATCTTTAACACATGGTGCAAATTTTACAACCTCCTCCCAATAGAAGCTGGATTTGCGTTTGTACAAACATAATTACTGACTGCATCAAAAGTGGCCACAGGTGTATCTCAATCTTGAACATATTGTGTCAATTTTACAACCCCACATAGAGCCCGATTTGCCTAGTGTGTCGCGTAGAGACACTGTGTCTGGGGAAATTGAAATCAACTCCACTGATTTTCATACTTAGTGGTCTTAACAAGGCTTGCACTTGTACATGGACCAGTGTATGACCGCTAAAGTTCATTGATGGTTTCTTGCCATTACAATGTCGGTAAGCTTGGTCGTTGAGGTAAAATAGAGTGAGAGGCCTTTAAAATCCACCGTTCGCAATCCCTGGAATCGCCTTTGTTCTAGTCTGTAAGAGGCTTATAAATATTTAATAGCCTTTTGTTTTCCATTGAAATTGTAACCTGGTGGGTAAATTTTCTGATGAGACAATCTGGTGCCAACACAGGCAATTTATTAATCTCCATGGCAGCTGCGCTAGTTGACGTCATAATGTATTCACATGTTATGTCTACCTTCACTTTTATGTCAAATCATGGTCTATAGTCAAATAGTGATTAAATTGATTGTTTTCATTTAAAATACCACTGCGGAGTTGTATCGGCCTCAATGTTAATTAGCAATATTGACAGATTTGTTATAGTATTTATCGGTAAAATTTAACCATTGAGCTGTTAAAGAACACTTTGGCCAAAAAATGGTTCTGGTCCTTGACATTCAACAAAAGTGATGCGACGACGCGTTTTTTCTTTCCTTCTTTTTCTTTCTTTCTTTTTTATTCCTAATAGTGCTGATTCGACACTCTTCATGCAACAATTATTGTCTTTTATCACATGAACTGGCCCGTATCTCCACCTGTGTGACGTACACCAGCACAGATAAGAAATCCATATTACCCCTGTTGTACGTCATCAACCGGAACTTTTTTCCTGCAATGGTACCGTTCGTACATGCACGTCGCAACACAGACCGATTTGTCGTGATCGATGCCGTGCTCCCGGCCGTGCTCATGGAATTTTGACAAAAAGGTGACCCGATAAATCCAGATATGGAAACATAGAAGGCATGCCCAACGAAATTCCAAGTCGCTAAAGCTTTAGCTATTCCCAAGAATCGAATGAAGATACCATCGATCATTTGGCTCAGTAACGTCACTGCTCCAGTCGTAAGGCTCAATGTGCATGTCGCGTCGTCGTACCTGGCGATCGCCAAGCGACGTCGTACCTGGCGATCCCGGTTGGCGATATCGATAAACCCTAAAGATACACCTCAACGAAAGTTCAACTTAATAAATGAGTACCGTATAATCTTCGGGAAAGCGACATAGAAGGCACAAGCATAAAGTCATTCGACGAACAACGATAAATTTCCTTCATCGCACAAATTATTCCGTCGTTTGTCGATCGAGATAAACCTGCAGCGGAAGGCTGTAGTGAAGACATATAAAGCTGTCGACCTGTAGCCCTAACTCTGCAGTGCAGCGCTGTAGAATCCGATTTATTTCGAAAGTTGACTCGGACAACACTCACAACAGAACAGAGTTCCCATCAAGTAACAAAATTGAGATGTACCTACGGGCGATACGTGTCACAGCCCCGGGTCACAGCAAACATCAAAGTCCATAACACGAAAACATTGACGACTAAGCTGAGATGGCCACCGGCGCGGCGGAGACCGGTGACGTACGCGTGTACGGCAGTGCCCACAACAACAAGCGTACACTCTGTGTGTCATCGATCTGAATCTTTCGGGCTCGCCAAGGTCGTAAACTTGTGATATTTTAAAAGCCACAGCATCTCTAAGAATGATAACGACTGTTTCGATAGTGTCATTGTATTAACTTCATAAATATAATTGTAAATATTCTAAATAACTCAAAATACTATGGCTATCCGTCGGTAGCACGGTACGGTGAAAGCTATGATGATGGCAGACTTGCCTTGGCATCGCTCCAGCGCGAGACGATGATTGACACGCGCACGTGACCGAATCGGGATGTCTGATTGGTGGAGATACCTTTCGCTGTAGCGAAATTTCAGCTTAATCGGATTTATGAATGAAAGTATACCTGTAAACATCTGCACATCTCCTGGGTGACGGGCCGCTTTACTCGTTAAATGAAAGTAATCCGCGTAAATAAAACACAAAATCGCGATAAAATCATGCAATTGTTGAAATGATTTTGATCCATCCACATCAAAGAAAAATAAGAAGACTGTTCATGTGATAAATGTATAATCCCATGGAATTTTTCTCTGTTTGACGTCATCGTATACTCGTGTTTTTCGCGGAGCCGCACAACTTCTCGCCTTCGGCTCGAAGTTGTACGGCTCCGCGAAAAACACTCGTATACGATGACGTCAAACAGAGAAAAATACCATGGGATTATATATAATTATCACTTGCTGCCTAATACTTCAGTTCTCATTCTAGCATTTTAGGATATGCAAATCAAGGATATACCTGTACTGATTAGTATGTTTCCCCGCCCAAATAAGACATGACGCGCTGGTTTTGAAATGACGTGCGCGATGACCAGAAACAATTTTTTAGCCTGAATTTTCTTCAGCTTTAACCATCTGTTCCCATTGTTGCATTGATTCTACAACAAGTATAATATCAGTATCTTATAAAGAATTAACCTTCAAGCAAAAACAATCTTGACGTCTTAAATTTTTACAATTGGACAAAATTGAAAATATCATTTTGTTATATCTACAACTCCGAAATAAATGACAGTAAATGCCATTCTATCGTCAGAATTTTGTGATATCGAATCGATTTTGCCTTTCTGCGTTTTTTTGGTGTTAGACCTGAATTACAAGTGTCATACGCTTTCTGAGATAAAATGGACAACATTTGCACATAGAAAATGTATTGTATATTGTGTGTATGCGTTAATGTCAGGTAAACCATTTCTAACTACAATAAACAAATTTAGGACAGAACCTGTCGTTTGTCAGTAACAGTATCAACTAGCATTGGGACGGTATGTGTGACTTCTGTAGGTGTAGGGACATACGTTTATTGACTAGTCGTGTCTGTCTTCAGTGTTGCCATTGCGTCATGGTACCATTGCCATCGCTGCTGTAAACTTTATCTGTGTTATGCTGGTGATGTCCTGTCAACTGAAATTATGCAGAGTTTGTCAGCCATTGCTTTGACTCAACGGACTGCGTGGCTCCAAAGACAAGTTAAGGTCAACATACACCCATAGCCACTTTACTGTTGATTAAGCCTACTTGATAGAGTCAGAAATTCTGCTTATATAAAGACAAAACAGACCCTGCCAAGGGTTGTAAATGAAAGCTAACGATTGGCATCCTGTGTTAAAAATTGAGACACAAGATACAACCGCTTCTGGTTAAAACCTCTACGCGATAATTAGTATATTTAGGCAACACAATTTTATGATATTGATCACTGCTATAGAATCACAAAACTTGTGTGCCGCGTGCAGACACTGTGTATGGGGAAATTGAAATCAACTCCACTGATTTTCATACTTAGTTGTCTGAACAAGGCTTGCACTTGTACATGGACCAGTGTATGACCGCTAAAGTTCATTGATGGTTTCTTGCCATTACAATGTCGGTAAGCTTGGTCGTTGAGGTAAAATAGAGTGAGATGCCTTTAAAAACCACCGTTCGCAATCCCTGGAATCGCCTTTGTTCTAGTCTGTAAGAGGATTATAAATATTTAATAGCCTTTTGTTTTCCATTGAAATTGTAACCTGGTGGGTAAATTTTCTGATGAGACAATCTGGTGCCAACACAGGCAATTTATTAATCTCCATGGCAGCTGCGCTAGTTGACGTCATAATGTATTCACATGCTATGTCTGCCTTCACGTTTATGTCAAAGCATGGTCTATAGTCAAATAGTGATTAAATGGATACTCGCAATTTCATTTTAACAATGTTTTACCATTTTCTGTTCGGTTATATACATTTACAATCAGACTATTGATTGTTTTCATTTAAAATACCGTTGCGGAGTTGTATCGGCCTCAATGTTAATTAGCAATATTGACAGATTTGCTATAGTATTTATCGGCAAAATTTAACCATTGAGCTGTTAAAGAACACTTAGGCCAAAAATAATGATTCTTGTCCTTGACATTCAACAAAAGTGATTCGACGACGAGCTTTTTTCTTCTTTTTCTTTCTTTCTTTTTTATTCCTAAGAATGCTGGTTTGACAATATTCATGCAACAATTAGTCTTTTATCACTGGCTGCATAGTACTTAAGTTTTCATTTTAGCATTTTAGGATATGCAAATCAAGAATATACCTATACTGATTAGTATGTCCCCCCAATAAGACATGCCAAGCAGGTTCTGAAATGACGCGCGATGACTAAAAACAATCTTTTGGCATTAATTTTCTTCAGCTTTAACCATCTGTTCCCATCGTTGCATTAATTCTACAAAAGTATAATATCAGTATCTCATAAAGAATCAACCTATAAGCCAAAACAACCTAGAAGTCTTAAATATTTACAATTTGACAAAAATGTCATTTTGTTATCTCTACTACTCCGAAATAAATGGCAGTAAATGCCATTGTCAGAATTTGGGTGATATCGAGTCGATTTCGCTCTTCTGTTTTTTGTTGTGTTGGACCTGAATTACAAGTGTTACATTTGCACATAGAAAATGTATTGTATATTGTGTGTATGCGTTAATGTCAGGTGAATCATCTCTAACTACAGTAAACAAATTAAGGACAGAACCTGTCGTTTGTCAGTAACAGTACCGACTAGCATCGAGATGGTAGGTATGACTTCTGTAGGTGTAGGGACATACATTTATTGACTAATCAGGTATGTTAATGCATGGGCATAGGCTTACTTACATGTAAAATCAGTTTGAACATACTTTTTAATCAGACATGGTCAGAAAATTGTGAAAATTGCCAAAAATGTTTCGCATTTGATTAAGTTGAAATTTATCATAATATATTACCTAAGTCAGGTCACGTGACCGAAATCTGTTATTTTCCGCCAAAATTGTATGTTGCAAATAACTGACATTCCAACCGTTAAACATCAAAATATTTAAAATATTATTACCAATTAATGTAAAGTGGGATGGGAACTTGTGTTACACTACTGGCAGATGCAAAATTATTGAATTTTGAATAACATTTCTTCACAAAAAACAACAAATACAATATTTTTGTTGTTTTACATGAATATTTTGAATGTCAGAAAGAAGTATAGATAAAATTTCATGAGTGCCATGTATTTTAAAAGAATATGATAGATGTTGTTTCCAAAAGAGCAGAGAAAATCAAGAAAATTTAACGGGTTACGGTTGGAATATTAAATTTAATAAAGACGTAAATTTTGGCGGGAAAATATCAGATTTGGTCACGTGACTCAACTTGTCAAGATTTAGGTAGACATTTTTTAAAAGAATTTGTCAATTTCAATAATTTGGCCCAATATCAATCAAATCTGGTGGTTTTTAAAGATAATTGACCATTTTCTTACTTTTGGCTTGATGGGTACAAACACCCATGCATTAACTTACTTGAGTAGTCGTGTCTGTCTTCAGTATTGCAATTGCATCATGGTATCATTACCATCGCTGCTGTAACCTTTATCTGTGTTATGCTGGTGATATCCTGTCATCTGAAATTATGCAGAGTTTGTCAGCCATTGCTTTGACTCTACGGACTGCGTGGCTCCAAAGACAATTTAAGGTCAACATACACCCATGGCCACTTTACTGTTGATTAAGCCTACTTGATAGAGTCAGAAATTCTGCTTACATAAAGACAAAACAGACCCTGCCAAGGGTTGTAAATGAAAACGCATGATTGGCATCCTGTGTTAAAAATTGAGACACAAGATACAACTGCTACTAGATAAAACCTCTACGCGATAATTAGTTTATTTAGACAACACAATTTTATGATATAGATCACTGCTATAGAATCACAAAACTTGTGTGTCGCGTGCAGACACTGTGTATGGGAAAATTGAAATCAAGTCCACTGATTTTCATACTGGCACTTGTACATGGACCAGTGTATGGCCGCTAAAGTTTACAACCCCCTCCGCATAGAGGCTGGATTTGCGTTTGTACACACATAATTACTGACTGCATCAAAAGTGGCCACAGGTGTATCTCAATCTTGAACACATTGTGTCAATTTTACAACCCCAGATAGAGCCCGATTTGCCTTTGTACAAACAGAATTTCTGAATGCATCAGGTGGTATAAAGTGGCCACAGGTGTAACAGTCATCCATCAACTTTTAGTTGGCCGGCCTGCCATACATAAATCATTGTAACCAATCTGACATCATCTCGGACCGTAAAATACTTTCTGATATCTTTATAATAGTGTGAAATATAATATTTATTTTTAATTACTATTTTCGTTCGTGTACTGACCAATATAGGTCTCAGACCAATAACATTTCTCCCGTTTTTCTGACGAATGTCACAAGGTCTAGCAAAAATTCATTACAACTGCTTTGTTAATATGATTAGTCACGGAAAAATGTTACGCCCTAAACTATTGTAAGCTGTGTTACTGAGCACATGCGCATTCAGATGACAAGAGAGGACAACACGAATGCATTTCAGTATTGCATCCCGATTTTCTTGTTTGATCGTTTACAGTTGTGGAAATGGTAAGACTAAATCGTGCTGGCGTTGGATTTGCTACAATTCTTTTCCTTTTCGTCTTGTTGCAACTTTTCACCAGACATGAAGAGACACTGAAAATCCATGGCTCGCGAAAGTTAACAAAGCCTTCCAGAGAGAAGATGAATCAAACGTCAGGTGGTACGTACTCTTCCGTTATATACTTCATTGAACACAGTGGTATCGAGATCTATAGTCAGCACCTTAAGTATATAAATGACGTCATCTATGCTTAATTATGGACACTTTTTTGTTCAAGCGACATCATATCCAATCTCATAAAAAGTCGCCTAAATTAACAAAGAAATCGCAGTGTGGTGACCTAATACAGAATTGAATTAAATATTATGGCCGGGGATGGGCCGGCAAATTCTTCCTGCGCGTCAGTCAAAATAAGTGAACCTCTACCCATTACACCAAAACATTGATGACAAAAATTTCATGACCCCGTTGCTTAAGTAAAGCTGCACACACAATCACCTCAGGAACGAGGGGGTTGATAGAATCCAAAAATAGAGGAATCTCAGATTTTTCAAATGACGGCCCCCTTACAAGCTCACAATGTGTTAACGTTCAAATTTCTTCTTCTGACTTGCTATGATTTTGAAATTCCCCTCAAAGGGATTGGACAGAAATTACAGGTGGATCGCAATTTCTTTGCGCAAACACGTGTGTACAAAATTTGATACTTGGATTTAATTGATAACCAGCTGTTGATAATGTTGATTCACAATACATGGTAGTCTATGATAAAACTGTGAATAATCTTTTTCCAATGAAAAATTTGCTATACTTGTGCATATATAGACATTGTATAATTAACATAATAGTACTTGATGAAAATATGATGGTTACAGGTGCATATTCTGTGTACGAGGAATTTGATTAAGGAATTTCACTGAAAATTGTCATTCACTATACATGGAAGTCTATTAGGAAGCTATGAATAGTTTTCCCAATAGAAAACAAGCTCAATCTGTGTATGTATGGACGTTTGATAATTCACTGTAATGTACTTTATCAGACTAAGGTGGTTGCAAGTGGATGTGCGCAAGAAATTTGATTTTGGAATTTCACCGAAATGTAGATTCACTGTACATGGTACTCTACGGGGAAAGTATGAATAATTTTTTTCTAATACATAACTACCTAACTCTGTGTATTTATAGACATTTGATAATCTTGATGTACTTTATTAGACAAGGGAGGTTAAAATGGATGTTTTGATAATCTTGATGTACTTGATTAGACAAGGGAGGTTAAAATGGATGTGGGTTCAATAAATTGGATTTTGGAATTTCATCGAAATGTTCATTCACTATACATTGGAGTCTATGAGAAAACTGAATAATTTTTTACAATGTTAAACTAACTTAATCTGGTGTTTGGCAATTGATACAAATGTATTTGATTCAAATAGGGTGTTTGAAAGTTAAGTTGTGGACAACAATTATGATATTGGAATTTCACCTAAAAGTATAATTTCACTTTTTATGGTACTAGTAGTCTGCAGGTAACTTAAATCTTTTCCCTGACAAAATATGTGAGTAATAGGAATTGTTCATTGCCCTCAGTGAGCTCGATTTACAATAAGACAGGCCTCAAAATTTCCAAGGCAATATGTTCATATGACAGATAATTACACTTTCGTTCAGATTTACAGTTACATGAATTCACAGAACGAAATCATGCAGCAAATCATTTTTATCTTCTTATACTTATGAAGATTACGTGACCCCTTTGTGCTGTTTGAAAAATACATGACCCCCCCCCCCTTGCAGTTTTCTAATTTAAGGTTACCCCCTGGCTTTTGCCAGCCCACCATCGGCCGTAAAAAACTAAACGCTCGCTAATTTCGCCATATCGGTGACGTCAACGACAGTAACACAGCGAACAATTGATTTCCGTATACCAGTGTCTAGGCCTAAAAGCTTCAGCTGGTATTTTAAAACCAGTGTTGCAGTAACAATGCCTAAGACGCGACTCACACAGAGAAGACCCATTTCATTTTGGAGGATGGGAACTCGGGGGCTTTGGGTGAAACAACTGGCGGAAATAGAAATTGGGAAAGTTGATCATTAACTAAAGGTGTTAATCCCAAGTGTACACTCACAAGCCAAAGGTTGTTGCGCTGTACTTTTAAATCAGTAGGGCATTCAAGGAGAAATAATTTTCCTAGACATATGGATCAGCTATTTGTGGTGGCACTGGCAGTTGTATTATTAAGTAAATCAGGAGGATTTATCAACAAGCAAAAACTTAGTGTTGGAAATGATCATTACTGTATTGTAGAAAATTATATTACAGCTTTGTTAATACTGGTGAATTTCATGACGTCATCCCCATATTATTTCTGATAATGTATTCGATTACATTATCGTGGCTCAGATGTTGTTTAACATCTACAAATTCTCTGATAATGGCAAAACTATAGAATATCAATGATGTACCCACTTTCGGCCGATGATGGACTCAAGCATCCTTGGCGCTCAATAATGTACTCCGCTTCGCCTTGCACTTTATTTTGTGCAAAGTTTCCTTTTGTCCATTTTGAACCGGGAGAGGATACATCATTGCGAAACTATACAACGCCATATCAAAACGACGTCTCATTTGGAGATTGGGCGGAGCGGTTTTGTCTTTGGCTTCTCCGCTAGGCGACTGGGTGTCGTAGGTTGTGAGTTTGAACCCGTTTGAAACCACCATATTGCTGGTGACAGTTTAATTTCCAAGCTTTGACATGAAAACGGATACATAGCATACTCTGTTCGCACTATGGACGTTATAAACAGGTTGGTTGTAAAACAACGATAGGACAAAGGAAACACCTGCAACAATTACTAAATTTTGTTTAATTTCATGTCCAGAGTCATTACAGAGAACAAACTCCATAAAACACTGCACAGGCGCAATGTGCTACAGCATACTTATCCTAATCAATTTGTTTTGCGATCAGATGAAATATTGTGGTTAGTTGGCCATGAATATGTTCAGAATGTTTCAGTTGGACATGTCAGACCCACTTTCCTTCAAGCTCGTTGTAAATTCGTGCCGTATCCATACTTGCATCTATTTGTCCCTTGATATATTTCAAAATGACTCACTCGGTAGTAATGGACCATACTGTTTGTCATTAGCAGTAATCATAATGCTGTAAGCCCTTTTGTTCTGTCTTGATACAAGTAGGCCTATAATGTTCCTAAAGTAGAGAGAGTGTCGACACATTGGTGTACGTACATACATTCATTCATTTCTTTCGTCGTACAAATAAATATGATCATCACATACGGGAGCAAAGAAGATTTTAGTCAATTTTATTTTTATTTGATTTGTTTGCTTGGGCTGATGGCCTTTTGCGATAAAATTAGATATATTAGTCGCGCCGGCGGCATACTGACAACGCACGCGCAAATCCACAAAATACTATGCGAGTAACCTGAAGTGTACCCGACTAAATTCTTGGGCCCCGCCATGTTTTTTGAGTGCTCGTAAATTTCCAAATACGAAACATGCGAAGTATTATTTTATAACATACCATTAATAAAATATATCTCTTTTATTAGCCAGTAAGTATTATTATCCACCTTGACACTGATACAAAATATCGTCACTATCACGCCTAAAAATACAAAAAGAGAGAAAACTGTCGTGCATATGAACGAGGGCATATGCAAAGAATGCTTGGTTTGAATTCTAGAAAAGCGCCCCCTGTGTCAATAACTAGATTCAAAAACTGCCAGTGTTTATAGACGGAACGCAAGTTTTCAGCTTGGATGTGGAAGTTGGGTAGTGCAGGTACTGTTGCAACGATAATGATGTCACAATACTACCCTAAGGCTTGTTAAACACAATAGGTTGTTATCATGGGAAAAAATTGCCAATTTTTGCACATTACAGAAAATCCATACCTGCACGATCTGACATCGTGTACGTCAACTGTTTTCATTGGAGGGTAATCTGAGCATAGTTGTCGTACAAATGTATATAACATGTAACAATTAATTCTATTTTATCATGAACCAATACAAATAACATTTCTAATCTTAACCCCTGGCGCGACACCAAGGGCTGAGCCCTATCGTGGAAACCTGAAGTGTTGACTCCAAGTCGTGTAGTATAGTATAGCATCGGCGATTTTCAACGATGACGTTGTTTACGCGTTCAAATATCGTTTCGCATAGTCGGAGCTATTATCATCTGAAATTCAAGATATAGTTGTAGCAAATATACTACCGAAATTATCGTAGATCTCAGCTTAGAAGCTTACGGTTGAGCCGTTTTAATTTGTACTTCAAATTGCATCGCTGAGTTTCCCTTTAAATCGCAACATTTTCTAGTGACTTCAAACTTGAATAAATGTAGCAGACGCAATAAAAATACCCTGCACAGCTAGGCTTATAGACACTATATAGCCATTGTTATTTGTGTTCCTGTACTCGGTGCATATGCGCCGTATCCGTTACCCTAAACCCCCCCCCCCGCTGCCGATGTGTACATGTAATTGTGAGTGTGTAAAACTCATACACAAAGTATGTTCGCAGTCGTGTACTTTATGGTGGCTGCCAGTCTCAGACAACCTGGAAGGCACTGTCATTTTTTTGAAATTCATTGAAACTTAAAGGCACGTATGGAAATGCACGTATTTATATACGCATTTACGCACGTGGGTTTGTTTGTACTGTGGGCAATTCGAATACCGGATTTAACCTTGGAGACCGCTTAAAAATCTACATGAATGAAAGTTTATGTTATTTCTACAGTGCGTAAAAGATTACATATCACATCACATGAACAGAATGAAGTTCAAAAATACGTCAAATATATTCATTACGGTGTAAAACTTAAAACCAAGCGAACAGTTTACCGTGACAACGTTATTTACGGACTTTCAAAATCTTGTTAACTGAAATCGATATCTTTACAGCAATGTATGACCAGAGTTCTATTGATTGCTCAGTACGATTGGCGGATCCTGATACCTTCCCGTTGGTACCGTTAATCAGTCCACCAGGTGCAGGCAATACGTGGTTACGTCATCTCATAGAACAAGCCACAGGGTTTTATTCGGGATCAGTCTTCCACGACAAGGACCTCTATGAAGGCGGTAAGTTAGGCAATTCTTTTGATACGTATTTTTCTTTCTCATGTGCGCCATTCTCAAGAAATATTTAAACTTGTAATATTGTCTGTGATAACGTTCAATTATAAAAATAAAAAAGTATAAAAAAATGTAGTCGCGAAACAATGAATTTTTCCAAGATAACAAAGAAACAAACGCTAAACAAACCATTTAGGCCGTTGGCTGGAGGGTCTACCGTGCATCCCCCATAAACCTACTTAAATGGGTATTTTTTGGTTCTTTAAAACCTGCCAAACAAGATAAAAGATGTTATGCACAACCTCTGTGGGGTGGTTTTTATGTTGCATCGCTCCATAAGGCGAAAAATGGGCAGGGGTAGGAAATATTATATCATCTGCTAGATTAATAATTTTTCACGAAATTATAAAGAACATATTACAGAAAGCTTAGACAAACTTCTTTACGGGAAGCATAAAGTTTAGTAAAATAAATTTGCGTATATAGAATTAGACGATTTTATGACGATTTGAATTTTCCTACCCAAAATACTATGTAACAATTGTGAGTTTCTGTTTATGAAGCAAACGTTTGACAGCTTCATGGGTTTAGATTGTTTAATCCTATATATCAAACAAGAGAGCAAGCATTAACATGAGTAATTTAACAATATGCTTCTTCTTTCGAGTGTTTTTTGAGATATAATAATAATAATAATAATAATAATAATAATAATAATTTATTTCTAAAGCGACAAACTCCGCAGAAGAAGTGATCACAGCCACTAAAAGATACATTACAGTAAGAAAATGGATAATTTATAAAAATATTGATAGAGAAATTTAAAAACGAGCAAAATCATAAAAAAGTCTAATCAATAGAGAAAGCCAACTTAAAAAGGTGTGTCTTAAGCGTACGATGAAAAGTAATAAAATTATTACAAGAACGAATGTTCACTGGAAGCTCGTTCCATAAAATTGGGGCTGCAGAACAGAACGCCCTATCACCATACTTTTTTGTCTTGGTCATGAATGTATTGAGTTTAAAATCGTTGGCAGAACGAAGTTCGCACCTTCTAAACATTTAAAAGTAAATTTAACATTTAAGTAAACATTTAAAAGTAAGAATTAAAATCTTGTAAATGATACGCTGGTGTACAGGTAGCCAATGTAGTTCCTGCAGAAATGGTGTTATATGATCAGAACGCTTTGACCGAGTTATAACTCTTGCTGCTACATTTTGAACTTGCTGAGTGCGATTAATCAAATACAGTGGTAAGTCATACAGCAAAGAATTACAAGAATCGATACGTGAGGAGACAAGCGAATAGATAAGTTGTTCAGTGGCAGATATGGATAGGTACTTACGAATGAGGGCAATGCGTCGAATATGGAACAAGGAAGAGCGACAAATATGACTGACATGAGTGAGACCGGAATCAAGAATGACGCCAAGGCTCTTTGGTTGACATTGGGTTGAAATCAGCGCATCACCTATACGAAGACTTCGCTCAAAATTTTAGAGAAAGTTACAAATTCTGTTTTATCATCATTAAGAGGTAGAAAATTTGAGGACATCCAGGCTCTGACATCTGAGACACAGGATTCAAGATTACTTAAAGTGACATGGTAATTTTCACGTCGAAAGGACATGTACAGATTTGAGTCATCGGCATAAAAATGATATTTACAACCATGACGAGCAACTACGTCGCCTAAAGGGCATGTGTAAACATTAAATAAAATTGGGCCAAGGACTGACCCTTGGAGTACACCTGTTTCCAGAGGATAATAGGGCGACTGGGTAGAATTAATGATTACCGCTAGTCTTCGATCGGAGAGATATGACTTAAACCACATCAAAGCATTATCAGAGACACCGAAACGATGGTGCAAACGCTAAAAAAATTCATGATTAACCGTATCAAAGGCGGCAGAAAGATCTAACATAACTAAAAATACATCCTGCTTAGAATCGAGTGCACATAAAATATCGTTAGTGACCTTTAGTAAAGCTGTTTCAGTAGAGTGTCCTTGTTTATAAGCCGATTTCAAGGGTTCATCTAAACAAAGATATGGGGTATCTTATGGGGCTACATATAATTTAGGGGTAAGGGGTCGATATTCTTTCCTGAAGGAATTAAACTGGCATTAAATGCTATACATCCTATATTTTAGAAAGACGAGATACTGATCTTTCTACAATATATTTGTTTTAGTAGAATAAGTATGAATAAAGAGAATTAGATGATTTAAAAATGATTTTTCTGGTCATTTAATATTTTATTACAGAAGAAAATTTCATAATTATTGTTTCCTTCTAGAAGCAAAGTAAAATAGAGTTATGAATTTTATTTACTAATTGCAATGTGCTGAAGTAGAAATAAACATTTATATCGAACTTCAAAAATGTGCTGTTTCTTTTACGTTGAGTCAACTTTCAGGTATCGCATAGGATAAGTTCTGTGCAGTGTTAAGGGTGTTACATCCACTGCTAGATTGAATTAACAAAAGCAAAATGCTGCGGAACATGATATACTGTTAAAAGTTTAGAAAACACTCTCTCTGAAAAAAAATTTCAGTTGTTGACTATCAAGATACATGTCATTTTGGTCATTAAGGCATAAATCCTGGACATTTTTCAATTGTTGCTTGTCCTCAACATTAATTTGCTAGTCTTTTGTGTGCGATGCAATAAAATTGTTTAAAATGATTGATATCTGATCTTGATATATGAGCTACCAGCTTACTTGTAGAAACGCCTTATTTGTGAGAAATGTATCGTGGTCAAGGAATAGAATTAACCATTAAATTAAGTTATTATCATGCGTAGAAGAAAGATGTTGTAAATGGTAAGTGTTATTGTAAAAGCAATCGATAAGAAACTTGAACCACACGTCAATTTTTACTTTATTCCCTGTTTGAATGATCACTGTCTGAAGGTAAAATAGTTTAAGGAGCCGGCATATCTGTTGAATCTTCTTCATCAGAGCTGTTTGCTTTGATGTTAAGGATGTCCGTTAGTTGAGCAGGTAAAATATGACCATAAATCAATAACGGTTCTACCTTTCCATCACTAGTTATCCAGTCGTGGCTACCGTTTGGTCTGGAACATGTGGTTCAGCTATATGAGCTCTATTCTTTATGTAGGCCTAATAATTTAACCGTTTCCTATGTTGTAACATAGCTTTTCTACATGGTGGAAGGCTTCTTCTGCACACGTTGTTTGAAGGATTGATACCTTATTAATCCGCAATTTTTCTGACAAGATGCAAAATCGCAGATCATCAACTTTTTTTCATGCGGTTTCTTCAGTACAGAGCACATGTAAATGCTTCCAATTCATCAATGAGATCATCCTGCAAAGTCCAGGATTTGCCTAATCGCTCATGTACCGAGCAAAATTGAGGTATCCCCTGAAAGCTTTTAATGGGTTTCACTTTCCCTATTCCTTTGAAGGCACTGATGATATGACATGAAGAGCCATCAATGCTGTGCAAAGTTCTCGCCCATAACCTTAGACAAGTTCACTTATGTCTATTAACCTTTGTTTATTTCGTGTGCCGAGAATCGTAACACCTTTAAATGTCATTGCATAATATAAAAGGATAAAGAATATGTCACTGTCTTGACTTTCGATTCTGTTGTAATTGTAGCCATTTTTTTTCAAAATTTGCTGTAAAGCTTGAATCTATTTCATCGTGGGTTAACATCAAATTTGTGATTTACACCCTCTTTGTTATATAGCCATCTTCAGAGGTTACCTGATATGCATGACCTTCCTGAATGAGTATCACATGTCTACCATGCAACTTGCTCGCAAAGTACGTTTTACTCCACACGTCACCCAAAACCTGAACGAACTGCCTTTCGTTTTTAACATTCGTCAGAAAGAGTTTACAATCTGGACGTTTCTTTTTGATATCACAATATCCATTTTCTTCAGCATCACATCGAATACTTTATTACTGCTTGCTTTGGGAATTTCCTTCATTAAATAGCAGTATGCATTTCCATCCAAGATAGCAAGAGTATCTTAATTTGGCAGTGGTACTGCATCTTTAATGTCTTTGGTGAGAAAGTTAGCACCTTTAGACATCAGCTTTTGCAAGAAAACCATCGGCTGTGCCAATACTTTTCGCTACTGGTGTAAGTGCTGTAAGTGGAAAGACATTAGTTCTTTCATATGTAGCTGCAGCCCCCGACTTTGGGCTATGACTAACAGCTGAAGAGCAACATTTCCTTGCCGTCTGCACTCTACCACTTTTCCTTTCTCGTTTGTCAGTTTTACTTTCTTGTTCACGTGTCCCATAATCTCCAATTTTAGACTTTTTACAGGTTCAAAAAGTTAAACTTCTTTTCAAGGCGATTTCTGATGAACTTTTCCATTGCTAATCTGCCAGCAGTGTCTCCTCTTAACACATCTGTTCTGATATCTGGTGGTAAAATAGCTCCTGATAAAATGCTTAGCATTCAACTTTGGCAATAATTGTTGAGAAGAATATCAGATAACGAGCATAATTCTGACTTTCAAAACTAAAAAGGAGATCAGCCATACAGAACAGACATTCTGTATACTGAAAATAATCATTAGTCTTTAAGCTAACTGCTTGCACTGGACTAAGAACAAGCCATACGTGGTCGGCATAGGACATCAAGTACTGAGTTGTTTTTCAAAGAGATACCTTTTGGAGTCTTTTCTCTGAACTTCATATAGCCATCGAGATTTTTGCTAATACCTTCTCCATGAATTTACCCATCAATTTTTGTCTTATCAGGGGAATAAATTAAATGGTCAAGTTTTTCAGAAGATGGTTGAGGCAGAAACTCGAACACTTGTTAATCATTTTCAGACTGTTTTGTTCTCAAAGAGCAATCTCTCAAGACTTTCCGTGAAAATCTTGTAACAGTGCATTGCCGTGCATAATGTTTACCAGTCAATACACCATTCAAAGCACTAGAACCTGCACCAACAAGTATATCAACAAACCCAGATCTATCGTATCTTCTTATAATCATCTTCACTACGCACAGGCAAAATGAAATATACCAATCAGCGCAATATGGTTCTTTTGTCTTGCAGGATTGTTCCGTAGGATCAGGTAGGCCTTCATGCACACACCTAGATAAAATGTTGTGATTGCTTGTTGTTGGCCAACTCAGCTTCATTTGTCGCTTGCTAAGCATATCTTAGGCATTCCTTAACTCTCTTGTAATCTGTTATTTTAGGTGTGGTGACAGGATATTTATCGATTCTTATTAAATTTGTTGGTCTCTCTCCATTTTGTGATATAAATTCTGCCCGACTGGGGACCTAGTGTCCTACAACGCTGCTTTTCATTCTAATTTAAAGCCAAACAAGGTTATTCCATGTAGCTTATCCAAAAGTTAGCAGATCCCTACATAATTCCACGTTTTAATATCAAAACTTGGACTTTTACGATGAATGATATATCTGTCTTGGCGGCTTTCGTGCGCTAAGTGTGGCAAAGCGTTCTCCGCTTCTTACCAATGAGATATCTTTGAGATATCTTTATAGTACCACCTCAATTTTCAGGCTCATCTTCAAGATATTGTTGTCTGCCAGTTCTGGCTCACTTATCTTATCCTATTTGAAGCTTTACTTTTAAATATTAAGCCCCTAAACATCATTTGGGTGTTGAGGCAGGGGGTCTGACCCCTCCCTCTACTCCCTAGGCTCTTGTATTGTAGCAGCCTTCTGGGAAAATCAGTCTAAGTAACAGCTGAAGTGAACCAACTCACGCAGCTTTTCTGGCATCTTTAAGAAGTACATGCCTGCAATGATGTTTCTCAAATCTTACAATTTCCAGGGTTTCTCGGTGAATTTGAAGACTATACGGCCGGCAACACTTTGACAGTTAAAGTACACAATGCCAAGCGTCTATCAAAAGTTTGCAAGGCCGCCATACTCCTTTTGCGCAATCCAATCGACGTCGTCATCGCTGAGAAAAACAGAAAAAGTAGCGACGGCCATGTTGGCGAGGTGACGTGGCAGAAAGACTCAAGAATGGACGAAGGTAAACAAGCTAAGCAACTTCAATTTCCTGGTACTTGCATGATAACTGTAAAATCATCTCAGTCTGAGCCCCACATTTCCAATTTTCACACTAAACATCACCTGATATATTCCCTATTAATTGTGCTTCTGCCGAGATAATTTGTAGCAATTATGTTAGTCGACAGTGTGTATCAGGTGCATATTTTTAATTTCTATCGGCAAGTCTCTTTTCCTTTCTGTCTTCAAATTATTCTTTCTTGGAATCACTCATTTCCGTTTACTCGTCCACACCCGAGATGTAGTACCATAGAGACATTTATCTATGTCTGTCTCTCATTTCAATACCTGTTTGGTATTATCAAAGGTATTCGCAAAATACTTGTTTGTTTGATATCTGAAGCCATTATTGAATACTAATGTGCCTGAATCAATTGATGAATAATTGGCACAAGGACAATATCATTACAAAATCATGTTCTGGAGCTTACTGGAAGAATGGAAACTTTGTAAAATTTGCCTGAGTCCATTATGGGCCGAGATCCTATTATTTATAGTTTTTGCTGTGCACGGGGATTTATAGATGTAGAAAACATCTGGGGCTACAATACTGGATAATCGGATATTATATCAGTGATAATCTGGGTTTGATAATATGAAATGTATGTCTGATATAAGACCGATGTTCTTGACTATCCTAGCCACCGTGCTTTCACATAGTGGATGGCCGTTTTGTCGCAAATCTTTGCAACGTTATGAGCAAAGAGGCAAACTCTTGTTTTAACTGGTTTTGTTTCAGTATGATTCAAAAGTGATGGGCGGCGACATGCACGTCTATAAGAAAATCATGGTGGCCACTCTGTTTAAGGGTTTCATATGAGAAGCCATTCATTATTCAGACATTGAGCTCCACTACCCAAGCACGTGTAAATTTTCACATATACTTTTTCAATGGATATGTCCTATACTTTAGACTGGCACCAATTCGCTTACTCTCAGCTTGAAAGATACCAACGCATTGTGCAAGACTTTTCGTATTTAACAGTACCAACCCTAGTTGTCCACTACGAAAATGTCAAGAACGATATGCTAGGAGAAGTCAAGCGGATTGTCGATTTTCTGAACATGACCGTGACTGAGGAAAGGAAAATCTGCGTGGAGAACAACGGAGAAGGTAAATTTCACCGACACAAGAGCAATGTCCGGACGCCTTACAAGGCATTTTCTGTTGAAATGATATGTGACGCTTTAACTTTGATGAAAAAGGTATCAAAGCTCATAGCTAAGAAAGGACACCAACCATTGCCATGCCAACAGGATCAACCAGTATCAAATTGTTATTTGGTTTCTAAAACTCTTTCATCAGTTAAACTTTGTCCATAGTCCCTTTAATTTGATGATGTAATTGTATTAAATATGACTCATCTAAGTGTTAGGCCATTTATAATGTTTATAGGTAAGCCTAACCTATTCATGGAATTATGTAAATATTCACGTCCTCTTTCTTTTTATGTAGATTTTCATAGTATGTATTTATTGATTGAACGGTCTGAAATTATATATTATTTCTCAGCATTTTCTTCGTTCAACGAAGGAAAATAAGAGGGACGTGAAAAATAAGTGTCACCACGAATCGAAGACGAGTGGTGACACGGTCATTGAATCTATCGAGCTTGACGATGAAAAGTGTGTGGGGCTAATACACTTTTGGCATGGCAAGCAAATGATTCTGGGTGTTTCTTGCAAAATAAAAAGGTTTTTTATCAAAACAGATATCACGTTTAAACTTTCGAACTATTTTTTGGAATAACATCGATACGACGTTTAAAGTTATCAGTCATTTCTACTCGATTGTGTCAGCGAGGAGCGCGGCCCTTACGTTCGAGTGCGGGGCAAATGTCAGACGATAGCTGGGACTAAGCGCACCTTTTGCGAACTTGTACGCCATTATTTTGTCACGTCGGTCTTTTCACCCGCTCCCGACTCTCGTTGCCATGCTAACGGAAACCATGGCATGCGACGAGCTTCAAGTTTCTCATTTACGAAATTTGTTCGCTCTAGAGGCGTTACACTCTTTTGTGTTCATTATTGTCATATAGTCTATGAAAAGAATTATTTAACGATACGGCTTTTGAAGGTGAATCGTGCGGCCTAGACGTAGAACTTGAGCTACCCTATTGTAGTTGAAAATAATTTATGGCATGAAAGTACTCTCGTATGTCGAAATGTTGGGCGGTCGGTTCTAGGTATACGAATACAAACCTCCATTTTGACGACAAAACTGAAACACAAGGACTCAAAATTTGCCAAATGGATGCATTTTGTCAGAATCTACTAATCGAGACCGCTTTTTTACTAAACTTTCTCATCATACACACATTTAAATCGCAGGAGAAATACAGGCCGCCTAGTTGTTTGTTAATGTTGAAGTGATATGGACCTGAGTATAAATCCATTTTTTTTCAAGAGATAACAAACTTTGCTTGTGCATGTGATGAGTGATATTAATTTATCTCATACTCAGAAACAAATTCTACACTGACTTCTCTTTCTTCTGGTATTACGCAAAATGTGACCTTGTCAAGCAAGGGTAGAAGAGTTACTGTAAATTCCGATATCTTAAATGTTAACAATCTCAGTAGTGAAAAATGTCAGCAGAAAATTTAACCCACCCTAACGGTAATGAGGAAAATTAATAGTACAATTTCTGTTTTGCCGTGAATACTTTTCTCCTTCTTTCTTTGTTACCGTTATATTTTCCGTCACTTTCATGTCTTGCAGCAAACTTACAGAACTTGTGGAAGAGTAACCGCAAAATAGTCAGATGTAATCTATGGAAGGGCAAAATTGATAAAATGGCCCCGGTTCGAAGAAACCACATTTATTGATTTTGTAAAATTGTTACACGTATACGGAAGCGTATATATGTAACAATTTTTTGTTAGAAAAAAAATAAAAAGTCTCGTAATTACGAGATTTTGATTCTCGAAATTACCATTTTTGACTCTCGTAATTATTAGTTTTTATTCTCGTAATTACGAGTTTTAGCTTCGTGTAACTATAAGCCTCGATTCTCTTAGTTATTAGACTTAATCATAGTGACAGGCTTTCTATAGTTTGAGTTCTTTGATGTTATAACTTTCTCATACACAGTTTTGGTTATTGATCATCGAGAATATGGTGTTTTCAGTGTAGTATTACCTTGATTATAAGGTGTAGTAAGCAATTATAATATACTCGTAGATGAATAAATGAATGAATGAACTTTGGACTCTTACATGGCTGCAATTGTAGATATTCAGTATGTTATCCGGCGGATCCAAACTTCCCAATTATTATTATTTGCTTACAAAGAATCACAGAATCAAAGTTTGTATAGAGACACATAAAGTAAAGAATGTTTTTCAATTGAGTGTTCTTGGATTGCTTACTCTCAACGTAAAAGAACAGTATACAAACATTGTTTATTATCCAGATAATAATAATAATAATAATAATAATATTTATTTCTTACACGCACTACACATACGTCTCAGTGCGATTTACATATTTTAAAAAGAAACAAACAAATACTAAAAACCAGCAACAGCAATAGAAGAAAACGAAAACAAACAATGTCAAAATCTGTCAACACCTGTACCATTCTCGTACAATAAACAAAAGATGGTGACAAAAAAAATTAAAAAAATTAATTGATAAAAATAAATGACCGAATTGAAGTGCAACTCCTTTCAAGAACGCGAGCAATGATTGAAAATGGTAAATAAAAGCAAAAAGATGATTATTGTATCACAGGTGTCATTAAGTAGAAGTGAAACAGTGATCTCAAAAGAGGCGATCAGTTGTAATAACTCATAGACACTTAAATTTTCACATAATTTCATAAATATTGACTTTACGAAATCATCATTATGCACACATTCTGGCGTTCTGAAAACCACTTTTTTGAGATTTTAAAAGTTTGTGATTACTTGACTTATGTTTTTGACCATATGTATTCATTCATTGGTGATGACAATGACAGACTATAGATTCTCATGACAATATAATTCTCATAATTACGAGTTTTTGATTCTCGCCATTACGAGTTTTTAATTCTTGAAATTACAAGTTTTTTTATTCTCGTAATAACGAGTTTTTAATTCTCGTAATTACGAGTTTTAATTCTCGTAATTGCGAGTTTTAAAATCTCGTAATTACGAGTTTTGAATCTCGGAATTACGAGTTTTTGATTCTCGTAATTACGAGCTTTAATTCTCGTAATTACGAATTTGCCAAGTAAAGGGCGACTTGTACTGCGTTAACTCTGTACGTAAGCTTATTGGATCAACAATCAAAATTAGATTTCTAGTTCTCTATTGCACCGAATGTTGAAATGTTTGATACATGGAGAATTTGTTAATAATAACAACTCATTCACACAAAATACCATATTTGGTAAAAATGCATTTATTCACAGCATAATGTAATAAATATAATTAAATTCAACTACAATTCACGACTGACAAACTTACAAGTAAAAAACAACTGTCAAATATTGATTTCAAATGGCATTGACATTCTCAAACTGGTGCGTTTGTTCAATTATGTCTAGCATGTCGCCGTTTAGATGTAAGCGGATAGCAAACATGGAGCTGTTGATACAGCATAGTGGGTTCAGTGTTGTCGTTGAAGAAGGGGTCATACACAGGTCAATCACTGTTACGCCGCCTATTAATGGCCAGCACATAGATGGCGTATTAAAGCCTGTTAAGCTGCGTTCACAAATAATGGGGGAGGGGGGGGGGGGCTGGAGGAATCGCGATTGAAATCTTATTTTTTCAGACCCCCCCCCTCAATACCCTAAAAAAATTTCAATGCCCCCTCTATGACCACAAGTTTTCAAGTCCCCCCAACTATCACAAGCACGCGTATTTGTAAAGGATGTGCGCGCAGACAAAATAAACACGTATTGCGCCATTCCGCTCGCAGATGTTCAACATTACCTGTTATTAGTACTTTGTAAAGTCACATTTCTAAGGCAAGTTCTTAAATTAATTCATTTTCAAACGCATCAGTGAACTTTTTGGATTTATCAGTCTAAACCAACTTGAGTTAATCCAAATCTGGCCAGGTCAATTGCTCCTGCCGAAGAGCACACAAAATGACGATCATGAGAGATTATGCAAATTGTGAATTCTGGCTGATTGCCATATTGTAAAAAACTGAGCACAGCGAACCACCAAAAAATTGTTTTAAAAGTACAAGACATATATATGAATTAGATGCAACTCAAAATTGACAATATTGGAAAGTTAAAATATTCCATCAAATAAATGTTTTAATCTCTGAAATATTGGGTGTCATAATGGTAAATTTGGTTAAAAAATAATTAATTCCATTTAGTCACATATTTTTTCATTTAGTCTCTACTGTTCAAAGTTTTACTTTTGTATTATTTTATGACGTGACTATGGAAATTTAGAAAATTGAACATGGTGACCCCATCTTTTTTCTTTAATATTATTCTCATATGCCAGAAAGCCTCCTGGTCTTCCATGTGTTGCTCTCATGCCTGATCTTGTGTACAAGTATGTTTCACTGTCATGAGCGTCATTTGACACAAAACTCTTCTTCAACTACCATGTACATCAGAGTCAGAGCTATCTCTATCACTGCTCAGGTATGCAGTGACAGTGACACTGCAGTAGCAGGGCAGTACGTAATAGTGACAGTGCCCGCAGGGAGTGGTTGTATTAACTTTGATAATTTTGACAATATTTTTGTTCAGTTTATACAACTGCGTTCTTGTGCTACTCCATACAGCATGTTGAACTGTCCAGTATTCAGCTTACTATCACAGCCTGTGTATGTGTACTATGCATTTGTATCACTGACAACTGACTGTCACTGATTAACTTATCACCTAATACATATTTATATGTACAGACTTTGTCGACAAACTAATATATTGTGTGCTTGATTATGCTGTAGGGAGACAGCAAGAAACTTTAGTTGACATATGACACAGAAATATTGCAAAAATCATCAACAGTTCCCTGAGTTGCTGCCCTGTTACTAGGCTCGTTTGGGTTTTTTATGACAAATCACACGTTTAGATTTTTTCGAGATAAAAGTCATGAAATGTGACAAAATGGTTCTATTGATTTTGTTAAATGATTACTAACATTACAACAATTGGATGACATAAAATGGTATTCATTTTCATTGAATTATCTACAAAAATTGGAAAATGTAAAATAAAAAGGGAACCAAACAATTTTGAAGTCCCCCCTACAGGCAGAGCAAAATTTTCAAGTCCCCCCTCTACTACCCCCAAAATTTTCGAATCCCCCCTGAATTCCTCCAGCCCCCCCTCCCCCAACCATTTTTGTGAACGCAGCCTTATTCATAACAGAAAAGTGATCCCTCTAGTGAGAACCATATCTCGGTGAAAATTCAGGCCAACTACATTGCGTTTCCCTTGTGTCATGACAAGAACTTCAGACGACAGATGAACTTGGTTTGTAATTTGAGATTTAATAAAATCGGGAAATTTGGTACCACGACTCATTTAGATCCAAGGTAATAACACCATCAGTGTCGAGAATCTATGTTCTCAGCATAATTGCCATTTTATCCTCTCCTGAACTTTTCACAACAGGTGATTCCATTAAAGCATAATTTCTGTTTTCGATGACCGCTTTCCCCCATCCTTTCACGTCGGCTTCTATCACAACTACATATTTTCATGAAATCCCTCTTGACCGTACCAGTTTACTTCAGCTGCGCCATAAGAAAATAGATTAATCCTTTAGGTCAGCTAATACCACTTCAGCTCTCTATTTTTCCTGCCACAACATATTTTACATCAAGACTTTAATCCTCCAAGTAAGTAATAACGTGATCAGAGCGATTAATTTGGTGACGTCGATATTGTTTTTTTAGAATACCTTTTCCTACATTCCTCGCCACTGGGATAGTGCTATGTACAATGTGGGAAGAATCGATCCCACACTCTGAAACCAACACTGTGCATAAATGCGCATACACGAAATTTAGAAAGCGGTATATATTACACGAGTCCTGACTGAATATAAACAGCCTTTCGCTCAGCGTGCAAAATAATATCCAATGACGCGATGAGTAGCACACGGACTGGAACTGCAAAGTAAGCTAAAGACTCACAAAAGACAGTAGAATTTTCAAAATAACTAGTGAATACAGGCCGCTTGAAACATATCGCCAATTTTCCTGGTAGATATCTCGTCTTGAGCAGAAGTTGAGGTATCGACAGTGAAACATGCTACGGACTTCGTAACAGAGGCTCCATCCGTGCATGATACTGTGAAGTTGGCAGATTTGCCGACTTTGAGCTCTAGATTTGCTGGACTAGATAAACATCGAGAACAGAAGTATAAGTGGATGTATTATGATCTAAATCATGCCAGCTTCTGTGCGGGGGGAAAAGTTGGAATGGTCTTTTTTATCAAGAAATATGGCGGTCTGCATGCTGAAAATAATATAGAGATACATCCAATTAGTATAACCGAGTAAAACCAGCAACACTTCCCGATGGGAAGTAACACTTAGTATATTTGAAATGAGAACATTGACTTTGTATGACACTGCTATGCTATATATGCAAAGATATATCGACTCAAACCAAAGTGTATGAAAATTCAGAGGATTCACTGTTAATTTTTCGAAATAGTACGCCCTTTTCGACGACACCTTTTTCGCCTAGTCCCTTGCAAATTACAATGGCAGGCTTTAGAAGAGCAATATGTTAGTTTTCTTGCTGATCTGATCACAGTATCAAGCTAAAATTACTTAGCTATGATGAACCGTTCGCTACCGTCTGTGTTCTGTCTTCACACGGGTACTACGCTGAATAACTGTTAGGCTTGGTTAAGAAGGTGAATTTTTCAAAATAAAATCATTTGTAATAGTTTCTCTTGTGTCTCTCCTATATCGTATAAGGCTATTAGGAATATGGCAGCCAAGGCCAGGTTTTCAAAGCGATGGGATGCGTTAACTTTAAGTTTTGCGCGGTAGTGAGTTAGTTTCTGGGAGAAACTCCCCTGTATAGCGTTAATCCCAGTCACGCGTTTCACATAAAAACATAACACAAATCAACGCATCCACCCACTCAAACATTCACAAATCACAGACTTAAACCAAGTCTGAGCAACTGTAGATGAACTTATGAACTTTCTCTTTCTCTCAGAAAAATATGTTTTGCTTTCCAAATAGCTTAGAGAAAAATATTATGGAAGCACTAGCAAAACACCACCTCATTCTGTTCGAAATAACGAAACCAAAATGATGACAAAATTACCCTTTAAAACAGCCGACAGAGCTTAGCAATGATTGGTCAACGTTAAAGTCGAAGACCTTGCTAGTCCTTCCCACTGGGATTAAGTCTTCGGGTTCAGTTCAAGACCCCTTCAGAAACCCCGGACTATCGTATATTGTCCAAAGTTGATGCTCTAGCAACTGATATATAATATACGGAAGCTGATCGCGACAGACATGGGAATGATCCGGCCCTCTTACATTTGTGTTACATTTTTTCGTTCTTAAAATTCTGTGGGAAAGACAACCTTTGTAAATTCTCGTATCAACTAAATTAGAGGGTCACTAGCTGTAACTTTTGATGATTTGTTTTTCCATTATTTTTCTGGATCGAATATCGACTACAGTTTCTTGATCTACTCTAAAAAGCAAATTTGATGCGCATTATTCAGTTTGTCAGCTCAGCCTGTATATGTTTAGACTGCAGTGCTTTTATTGACATTTAAATTCTCGTCCGGACAACAGTTCAATATTAACGACAACAGTGCATACTGCATATATAGATGCCGTGTCTACAAGCTAAATTGTACAATTAGTTGTTTCAACATGCTTTAGGGAGTAGAACAACATTCTGGAGTTGACGTTAAAAGCCCAATAGCTGTATCTTTTAGCATTATTTTTGTGATTTTGCTTCCAAACTAACAAAAGTTCGTTGGAATGTACTCATTGAGGGGTGTTTATACAAGTTTAAAAAACTGTCCACTTGGACAGCCTGTGCAAATTTGATCAGGATAAATAATGGACGTTTGCCCAAATGTAAAATGGCGCCCTCATGCAAATAAAGCAAAAACACTGTACGTCGCGCATGTATGAACTGGAATCTTAAAAGAAACAACACAGAGTCCAATATAACGCATATTGCTGAATATTTTCCACTAGGGCATCATGTGCTTTGTAATATTACCAGTCTTTAAAGATGGCAGGAAATCAAAATAACGATTAAAATTTAAATTTACTTGCCCAATTGTTCAGTAGTATAGAACTATATCCTTTAAATTTGTAGAATTTACAGAAAACCATGAAAAAAACCCAGAAAGCCCTTTCAGGTCAACAAATTTCAAGAGTTACTGCTACACGGGCTTTAACTGCCGCTCATGCCATCGTGGCCATAGCTTCGCTCATTGGACTTGGAGAACTTCATACGGTTCGAATATTTTCACCAGATGCTTTAAACTTTATTACCAGTCCCAGAGTCTTCTGCATTCGGCTATGGGTAAAAGATGAAGTTCTATTCTATTCTATTCTACCGTTGTTGGCTACATTAGTTTCTTAGGCAGATTAGGTAGCGGAGGGGGGGGGGGGGTGGTTGTCGAAAGGGACCATAAGACGACGATATCTCAAGAATGAAATTTTGAACCACAGACCGAATAATATGGTTTTCGCTTTACCCGCAACACAATTCCTGCACACAGACAGGCAGGCGTACAGAGACACAGAAGCGAGCATACAGCTTCTAGCGATGGCACATACGGATAAAAGACGCATCTTATTCCAGAACCGAGGTTCAATGTTGTATGCAAATGAGATCGTGTTGCGAAGTGCAGCGAAGCTAAATTAACCCCACAATTGAAAGCTTAATGTGTTAGAAGTGTTCGTTTATATTGTATAACGCATTCTGTAAAATTTTTACACTCAGTTTCTCTGTTTTGTCACAATAAAGCCAAGTGTGGCATACGAGGCATATACGTATAATATTTCCATGTTCGAACACGCTGCGCATTGATATATTTCGCTTCCTTGCCTTCACTACACTCGCTAAAGTTCGATACATAGCGAGAAGGGAATCTGTAAAAAGTTCGCACCTCGGATCTTGCAGTGTATAGCAGGACGTTCGAATATCATCGGTTTATTATGTTGATAAACCAAACCAGTGCAAGTGTAAGTTTGCCGCGTGCACGATCCGATAGAAAGTCAAGTGAAATGCGCACCTTGCAGTCTTTTGTCTTATCCTGATATTAAGGCTCACCGTCTCCCTTCGAGGAATAGCTAGTGAGAGGTCGTCGTGATACAGAAACAGTGTAGAGGCTCATGATCTTCAAAGATAACACCGTTTATTTCTTATACGTGGATATTACATACTGACTTCACAAGATACCTCTTGTGAAATTAAAGTTTGTTTGACTCACAGCGTGATCATATCAAAATTACAGTAGAATGACTCCTTGGCCTCCGCTCGAACCGGAGTCTATTTAAATAAGTCCAAGATGATTGACGTGTGACTGTAACTATAACTAATGAACAGTCAATGACTATCAGTATAAGAGTCAGTGACTATCAATATAGGGGTCCATTATTCTTGCTTTTAACACTGGTAGAAACTATAACCTAAATTTCGCTCATTATTCAGCAACTTGCTGATGAAGGGCATTTGGACACACCCTAGATGTAAAATTTCATGATAATATTTCAATAAAAATTTTCAAAAGTTTGGAGATATATAAAAATTTTCAAAAACTTGGAGATATATTATGAACATGAGCGAAAAACGAGTTTCTAACCTTCAGAAAGCTGTATTTAAGAAAGACACTTATGTTAGGTCACCTTTTATGAAATGAGTTGAATTTCTCTTTTGAATTCCTTCAGTGAAAAGTGAGTGTTTCATCTCCTTCTCCCTAAATAACTAATTGGGTGATATTTGGATTTTTTGAAATTTTGTACAATCAATATTGTTAGTTGTCAATTCAAAGAAAACTACAAAATGCTGTTGGTAACGAACATTTTCTCTTGGATCATTCGTAAAATATTCATGTTATCATCCGTAACATTCTTGTCTCATTAAGGTAGTATGCGCTTAGAAAGTGAAAGATTTAAACTTTTGCTCAAACTTTTCTGAATGAAACTTTCAACCATTCTCTTACCAAATAAACGATCAAAATCGGGGGTCATCCGTGCAAATCTGAAAATAGCGTCAGAAATTACCCAACAATTTGCGATATTTAAAATTCAAAATGGCCGCCATTCCTGCGTTTACTCTGTGGGAGAAAAATTAGGCTACATTTATACAACTACCTTCCTGGGTTTCTAGGAAAATGTATGTAATTAGAACCGAGAACAATTTTCTTTACCCCTGTCCAATGCTTTGTTTAGTATCGGCGTGATTGTACATAACTTTGTTAATACTACTACTAGTGACAGTGTTCTGTAACAAAATTCTGAATCTTTCATAACAAAGAGGAAAAACCAAAATGTTCTACCTAAACTATACAAAACCTTACCACAGCCAACATGTACACACAAATTCGCTATACATGTAATCATTTATGAATGATAGTACATCAATAGGATAGGTGGTAAAATGTACAAGATTTTGCAAAAAAAAATAATGATGAAAGAGGAAAACTGTACCAAAAATAACGTGAACAATAGCAAAACTAGTAAAATTAAGAAGTTACAACATCAACAGCTGAAAGAAAACAGATGTTCGTATATTTTTTTTCAAATTTCAAGGCAAACTACAAAACTGACGATAGCATTCCAAACGTGTTGTACAGTAGATTTATTCGATCCGGATGGATCTGAATTACCTTCCTTTTTCATAGCCTTATGATAAAATTTGGAAGTTTGTTCACACATCTAAGGCTTTCGACACTATAAATCATGACATTTGTTGTCAAAACTTGAGTAGTGTGAGTTTAGGGGCCCCTGCCTACAATAGATACAAAGCTATTTATCAAACCGTCCTCCATTTGTTTAAATCTAGCATTCATCACGGTGTTCCTAAAGGATCAGTGTTGGGTCCGATTTTATTTTTAATATATATAATGATCTTCCAAATTTATGTGTTTTTGTCGATTTCCGTTTATTTGCTGATGATTCAAATCTTTTCCATACTTACTCTGGTTCAGATTGTATTGACCTTACTACTGTATTATCTTACTTAAACGATGTTCAAATGTGGTGTGATTCCAACAAATTAACAATAATAGGAGTTAGACAAATTTTATTATATTTAGAGGCTGTCGTAAGAAACTGAGTGTCTCGTGTTCTGTTTACATCCTTGACAAGCAAATCAGAAAAGTTGATGTTGATCCTTTTGTTGGCATTTGTTGGATAAGCATCTCTCTTGGTCTGAACATATTGATAAGATAAATAAGATTATTCGCAAGAAGTGTAGAATGTTGTAAAGGCTCAGATCCATTTTACCTTTTACACATTTTGTAACTTTTGTACAAAGCATTAATACTTCCCCATATCAGCTACTGCCTAGAAGTTTGGGGAAGTACTTACTCTACACTCTTAAACTGTATCTTAGCAGCCAGAATCAGATATGAACTGAAAATGCTCAGGTATTGCAGTACATATTACAGTCTGTAATAGTGGGCTGACGTCTTGTTTTGGAATCATGCCGCTACGTTGTTACTGTCGTTAAGTTGATGTTGGATGCTCCGAAAATCAACTAGAAAAATTTCAGTATTTCACAACTTATCAACTTGACCTATTATTGACCTCTGCGTAACTAACTAACTAACTAACTAACTAATTAACTAACTGACTGACTGGTAATATATGCAAAGGAATTGTGTTACATATTTTAAGTTTTGACAGAATTACAAACTTAGTAATCATGCAAGTAATGACAATTGCTGCTGATGACAATTATTTCATACTTTTGGAATGTTGTAATGTTATGTAAGAGAATCGTACCTTGACCTATCTCACCTAGTGACTAGACGAAATTTGCATTGCAAACGATGTTATGTAACGTTTGCAAATTAATGATGATAATCATTGCAGTAAACAGTAAAACAAAGAGAGACACTGTCTTTCCAAATACACATTCAGTTGAGTAGAAATGAGTTGGATTTCTGTTGAATGACTGCCATTGAACCACAGTAAAGGAATTGTGATTGAACCGACAAATTGTGTACTACGTAACTGCCAAAGTATTTATTGAGGACAATCTATAGTGTGTCTGAATACTCCTAACATTAAACCCTGTGTGGGGCGTGTAACATTTATAGCTCTGCAGTACTAGTTTGACCGCTGAAAACTTGGTGGTCAAGATGGATCACCAAAAATAGAATCTGGAGGTCGAAATGAGATAATTTGAGGTCTTTTGACGCATGGCCACCAATTATTTCGAGCCCTGACAATGCTAATTGCTTCCCAGAACAATCAGATATCTCTCAGATCAATATCTGTAGCAGGTTATATCTACTTTAGCACAGTACTCTAGGAGTTACTAATTTCGGAGTAACTAATTACAAAACTGTATTTAATGTGCAAATTAGCTGTTTATTAACTTGACATTGTTCAATGCTTTATGGAACAATTAGATATCTATCAGATCAACATATGTAGCACGTTTCTTTAAATTTAATGCTGTATTTAGAGTAATATCACTAATTACAAAGTTCATTAAATATACAAATAAACCCTTAATTAACTTGACACTGCCTAGTGCTTCACGCTGCAGCTAGATATTTGTTAGATCAATATCTGTTGCATGTTTTATAAAATTTGTTTCCATAATTTCAGAGTTATATCACTAATTACAAAGTCCATTAAATATGCAAATGAACCCTCAATAAACTTCACACTACTAAATGGTTGTCAGATAGCTGTAAGATCAGTATCTTCATCAAATTCTGTGCAGATAATCCGGTGTTCTACAACTAATAACTTCATTAACTATGCAAAATGAGATGTTTACTCACTTGACACTGTCTTATGCTTCTCAGTACAATTAGATATCTATTAGATCAATGTTTTTAGCAGGTATCATCAAAGTTCAGAAATGAGAAGATAATTGACATGACACTCAAAGTATCCTCATAATGTTCTATGATAATTTCATTTTTGCCACGTAGTAATGTAGTGATTTTCTACGATATTGTAATTAATGCAGTTCTTCCTTTTTCTTTAAAGAACTATATTTTATTGTTATCATGAGCCCTCTTTACTAACTTTGAGTTTCTGACAAGTTATCATTCCAGAGTTTGGGCTAGACTAGCTGTAAGCTATTTCCCAACTCCCCATTTACCCTCTTCTTTGTTACTGTCTCCCTCTCGATTTGGTGTGTTATGTAACTGCCTTTTCAAACTGGGTAAATAAATCAATTGTTTATTTATTAAATTGAAGATAACTTCAAGCGTCTCGGTTTGCAATTAATAATAAGATTAAAAGGACAAAGTCGGCCATCTTTTATGAATTTGATACGAGATACTATTTATATTGTTAGACATGTTGAAAGATAGTGAATAAATGTGACCATTCATATATAATCGACCCGGGTTTTAGACAAATTAAATGAAACCATCGCAAAAAGGAATTAATAGTCATGACCATTAATTCATTTTCACGATGGTTTCATGTATCGTGTCTAAAACCTGGCTCAAATATATGCATGGTCACTAATTCATTGAGTTTCTTATGTCAACAATATAAAGTAGTATCTCGTATCAAACAAAATTTTTGAAAGATGGCCCACTTTGTCCCTTTAAATGGGATAACCATGTAGATTGCATGGTGAAAATACGTCAAAAACTGCATATACTTCTTATTTTGTGTAGATTTGGTGCCACAGTTGACGATCGTAGACGTATCTACATATCCTCAGTTCGATCAGTATTAGAATATGATTGCATCGTGTGGCAAGGCAGTATTACTGAGGAAATCAGAGCAACAATTGATTTTCTGCAGAAAGGAGCTTTTAGAATCATACACCCGTTGTCTGACAGTAAAACGCTTTCTTTATTGAATCTTTAACACTTTGGTAACAAGACGCACAAAATTGTGTTAGTAATTTGCTGAAGACATTTTGAATCCTGAGCATAAACTTCATCATCATATTCCACCACTTCCCATCACAAATACGTTATAAGAATTTTTTGTCAGAAGAATTTCAAAGTTCCCACAAAACGAAAAGAATCCAGCCAGGTGGTGTATAGTTTAAAATCACTCCCAAATGCTTGAACCATTCTTGATCGTTATATTCAGTTTGGCTGTGTGTTTTAGTGATTTATGCTGATTTTATCATTGACTTTCCATTTCACTCAATTTGTGTTTATCTTATTTTCTGTTTACTCATTTGATTCCTTTCACTTAACTACAGTTTTGTGCTTAACCATTATTTTAACATTTTGTGATTTGTGTATTCCAATTTTCCATACGCGTTGTTTTAGATTTTCTGTGGCAGTGTCACTTTTGGTGAGCACTCTTAAATTTTCTTTAGTATTGTAAAATTATTTTAATTTGATCTAAGGTCACAATATTGAGTATTAATAAACATTATGATTATTATTGTTTAGCCAGCGTAAGGAGGGTAACTGCCAACGAACGGTCTCACAGAATAGTGCAACAACAGCCGGAATCGTCATCGTCGCTCGTGTTGCCAGGACTGCTGTCATGATATTCTAGCTGTCCAATGTTGGTGTTAACGCTGGTGGCGCCATCGTCGTCTTCAGCTACGTTGGCCAAGGCTCTCATAAAGCGAGCGCAATGAGTCCTCCAAGCAGCTCGTCTCCATCGCGACCTGCAAAAAGATTAAAGATGACACTTTTCCGTTCACGTATTTCCCTCACCCCCGTAAATTATACATTTTCTGAAAGCCTAGATATAGGCGAACACTTTGATTACCATAGTGTTGCATGTTCATATGGTTTACATAACTACACATGACAGGTAATTTGCATAACCTTTCAAAAATCGGTTTTCCCTATGTTTTGTTTCAATGCTTTGAGATATAAGGCTGAAATTTGTGTGAGTGCAAGCTGTTCTAAGGATCTTCCAAAGTGTGTCTCAGAATTTTTGAAACCTTCTAAAACAATTTTTATGCCAGAAAAACTTCCAGAGCGGTGAATTTAACGCTAGTTGATTTCTTTAAAATTGTGCTCCAAAAAAAACTAAATAAGCAAGCTATAAAAAATCTGAGACACACATTGGAAGAGCGTTGTGACAGCTTGCATTCAAGAAATTTTTAGTCTGATGTTTGGAGTATTGAGACAAAACATAGGGAAAACCGATTTTTGAAAGGTTAAGCAAATTACCTGTCACGTGATAGTTATGTATATAATGGTGACACTGTGGTTACCAAAATGTTCCTATATCTCGACTTTCAGAAAATGTATAATTTATGGGGGTTCTGAGCTTATTAAAGAGGCACTCCCACTTGGTAACATTTTTAAAACACATTTTTTCAATGCCAATTGTCGATATTTGACGTAGCGACTGCGCGCGGATCGCGAGATATCGATAAAAACATGTCATTTCCCGAGCGTATTTTTCACATCCCGAAGTTTTACGATCGTTTCTGATTTTGACCCGAAATCCCCCGAAGGTTTGTTGTTGTGTTGATTGACGATATTCTAGGGAGTCTATAATAAGTTCGAACGACGCAATTAATTTACTTCCCACTGCAAAGACTTTATATACAGCATTATGCCCTTACCTCAGGTAAGTTTTTAAAAACTTCTCCATAGTTTTTGTCGTTTTCATTATTCTAAATCAGTTGTATTATATTTTTAACCAATACCACAGAAAAACATCAGTTTTTACGTGTTAAATATTAGCCCCCCCCCCTCCCCGATGACTACATTTTGTCGTCTGCCACACAGTACGTGTGGTTCACCGCGCGCGTGGTATGCGTCTATGCATACCACGCGGCGGCCGCTGTGTATCAACCGCACGTAGCTGTGCTAGTCACCTATGCGAATTCTGGTGGAATCAGCAAGAGTTGTTTTTCGTTTATTCGCCAAATCAGTAAGACTCAGCTTTCTCCCACGGGGCATGACCGATCACCGACGCGAGTGGTACAGTGGCGTACAGCAGCGTCAGCGTAGACTTGTACTCCATAGCTTAGTTGACAATGGCCCCAGTGCCGAACGTTCGATGTTCGGAAGCTGAATTCAGGTGGGCCACCGGAATTCAAACTTTTACTTTTTTGAAGACATGTTTTTATCGATATCTCGCGATCCGTGCGCTGTCGCCACGTCAAATATCGACCTTTGGCATTAAAAAATGTGTTTTTAAAAATGTTACAAAGTGGGAGTGCCACTTTAACCACCAGAGAATTGTTAGATTAAAAAGGCCCATTTCTTGTCATGGAACCTTGAACTCTGAGTGATATATCAAACTATTTTTGATGCATAGATTTGAATCGAGCGAGTACACGTTACATGATGGTGACTTCACTTCTCATGAGGTTTTATACCAATCGGAGGAAAGAAAACTGGTAACATATGGTGCTTTTATGAAGAGTACAGAAGGTTTAAACTATTGAAATGTGAAGCTGTTACTTGGTCTACTACTTGTACATCACTGTGTCCATCTTTGCACTTGTAGTGACTTTTGGTACCGTTAGGCCAGCGAACCTGAAATGGTGATTTGGAAATACAGGTAAAATGTTATCATATCCCATTTCCCTGTTGAAATCATAAAATGATTCACTATCTCTTATAAATGCATCTGAAATACATACATGTACGTTGAATTCTTCATCTGGCTCGACTTTGTACACGGCACCGACGTTTCCACTGCCGCCATCTTGGTCCCCCCATCGCCAATGCTTTCCTGTATTGGTGATCGAATACTGCAGTTAGCGACCCTCGAATATATCCTGTTTTAAGCACGTCTTCATTCTATATTTGGAAAGAAGCTAAGACTAGAAACGTATTTTTTCTAACTTTAAAATATATATATTTTTCACTGACCTCTGACGACACGCATTCCAACTTGAATACCTTGCCCGGGCGCCAATTTTCTCGGTTCGTCCACGACCTAGCCAGTCGAGAGAGAAAAACACATTTTTTAATTTGGCAAAATCAAATGTCCTTTATTGTTACCGTGTTTCTCTGGTCATTTATCATTAATCATGACGTTTCAATGAATTTGGAAAGCAGGTTTTTGACAATATGTATCTTGTGCATTTTCCCTCCTATCACCGAGTCATTTCAGCTGTGAATTGTCACTACACCATAGTGAAATTTTTAATGATCACATCGTTAATAGTTTTACCCTTATATCTCTGGCTCCTCCTGCACCGTGACGGTACTCATTGCAATGGCCAGTATCCCACTCAACCTTCAGAACACCTTCATATCCGTAGCATGGATCAGCAGTAGGCAGACATCCGAGAATTGTGGGAGTTTCAACAATAAAAAATTGCAGGAGTTGACACAGAGTAAAACACATGTGCATCGAGGCATATGAAAGTGCAGAGATAATAAGACAACACAATATCAAATGAAGTTTGTTTGTTTGTTTATGTGAGAGAGAGAGAGAGAGAGAGAGAGAGAGAGAGAGAGAGAGAGAGAGAGAGATGGAGCTCTTCGTGTATAATTCAACACATGCTTAATATATGCCAGTAGAAGTAAAAGACAGCACAACTGAACTAAGTTTGTTGACTGTCAAATGAACACAAAACTAATGCACAGTCACAAAGGTAACTCATTGATTCTCACAAGACAGTGTCTATATCTTATGTAACGGTTAACACACTTTGGTGGTCATTGACTCGATACTGAGTACATCAATCGCGGTATTTACAATCATAAAAAACAAAGCCGACCTACATACCTCCCCTTTTATGCTTTACAACAGTACCAACCCCGTGACCATCTTGGTTACCCCATTTCCAATCACGCCCTCGTCGGACACGGGCACCCAATGTTGGATACCTCTCGAGTTCCTAGATGATTGAGACAGTGTCTAAATTATTTATGGAATAGTAGTAACAAACAAAGGCTGCATGTACTAATGAAAATCTAAACAAGAATCAGATAAATTGATTATCGGCTGGTGATAGTGTTATAGAAAGAAGGAGGATAGACAATATGAAATATAGTTGAGCGCGAGGTTTATAAACTTTGGCGAACTTTGAACCAGGATGTTGCTTCTCAAGTCATAGGTCAACAGCAGAAACCGTTGATGTCGCAGCACCCAAATAGCGGATTTGGATGTACTTAACCTTTCTGAATTCAATTTCCCGAAATTATCACTCCTTTCCAAATTTCATAGAAACTGTACTCGGGTATTTACCAAATTGTCATCGTCTTCATCATCGTCAGACAGTATAAGAATCGCCAACAGGAGAGTGAATAGCCCTTGCTGAAAAATTAACAAGATGTTTTTGTTATTGTTCAGAAGGGAGGGCTAGGGTAGGTTGGTGTCGATCTGAGCAGCATGTGATGCTGTTCCATGTTAGAATTATTTCATGAATATTGTTAATGGAGTTGTAAACTGACGAGTCCAATGTATATCAGATCTTGAAAGACGAGATATTGTGTATTTTTGGCCGATGAGACACATTCAACAGTAAGTCAATTCCAAGTCCTCGTCCAGTTTTCAGATTGTATCTGAGATTTAATGAAGAGATCTACTTCAAAAATAAACAAAGAAAATGTACGGGACGACATTATGGAGATACATCGCAGCGAAAGTAAGAAATGATTTGTAAAAATTTGGTGGCGCCCAGAACACTGTCAAATTCAAAATGACTAGTTCTGTATACAAATAATTTCGATATGTTATTTTACACGATCAATTTGTGTTGATATACATTAAATTGTCTCAAGGTAATTTTCCACTAACGTTCATAATGCAATTGAATATAATTACCATGTGATTACTTTGTTTGATATGTCCAACACCCTACGAATAGTTCCTCTCTAAGGCAAAATAATCGACCGAGTCGGAGGGAGAAACCCGCCTGTTATGATACGCATTTGCCTTTTACATCCTAGGACACCACTGGATTGTCAACAATGTCATCGGCGGTTAAGAACAGGGTAATTTCGATATTTTGCCATGGTACACATATACAGTAAACATGGAGAATGCACAGCAGGCAACTGTAAGTGACGATGCCAGTTATCGCTAAACTACGCATTACATTGTAAATACATTTTTGTCAATTGAGATCTGTACAATGAAACTTACCAACTCCTCCTCTTCAACAGCCTGTCCCATCTGCTGGAAGAAGTGACGCAGCAGCAAAAGGTCTCTCAGCCTTTCAATATCTAGAGAGGAGAAATAAAGTCCAGCATTGCAGAAAAAACAACCTTCAAACATTTTGACTTTGAGAATTATCATATGTATCATTTTCTTATGTCATACCGACAAAAGTGGACTCGAAATGTTTAATGGTCTCATTCTTTGACCGACCACAGTGCATTTACAAACTTACTTTGAGAAATACTTACCATGGGAAAACTTTGCAACAAACTGAATCAACAAGACTTGCTTTCGAAAAAAGTCACTTAGTTGACTGACGTCCCCCAAGACAAACATTCCATTAGTGTACTTGGCAATCACTGCTAGAAGTTCCTGAAGATTTGACGAGAGGACAGTTGGTTTGACATTTGTGGCACATGAATGTCAATGCAATGGCGTGCGACTGCAGAAGTTTTATAATGCGTATGAGTTGCCATGAATTATTTCAATTGTGACAAGGTATGTGTGGCTGTTGCATTGATTTATGCTGGTTTCTTGGCAGAGATAGTAAAACTAACATAGTATATGTATCATATCCATAATACACGGCAAGTCGGCAAGTTGAGGCCAACAGCTGTGTACTGTGACATGCTCAGATCATCCAGATTGTTGCTCTCCTTTATGTTCCAATATTCCTAGTTATTACCTTTAAGCTCTTTTATCTCTATATAAAGACAAGTGTATACCAAACACAAACACATACGCACACACACAGAAATAAAACAAAACGGATCTCCGGCCAATAACATCAACATTAAAGAGGCACTCCCACTTGGTAACATTTTTAAAACACATTTTTTTAGTGCCAACGGTCGATATTTGACGTGGCGACTCCGCGCAGATCGCGAGATATCGATAAAAACATGTCATTTCCCGAGCGTATTTTTCACATCCCGAAGTTTTACGATCGTTTTTGGTTATGACCCGAAATCCCCCGAAAGTGTGTTGTTGTGCTGATTGACGATATTCTAAGGGGTCCAAAACGTTCGAATGACGCTATTATTTTACCTCATACTGTGATGACTTTATATACATCATTATCAATGCCTTTACCTCTGGTAATTCTTTTAAAAACTTCTCCTTAGTTTTTGTCGTTTTCATTATTCTCAATCAGTTGTATTAAATTTTTAAACAATACCACATAGATATCAGTTTTTACGTGTAAAATATTAGTTGCCTCTGATGACTACATTTTGTCGTCTGCCACACAGTTACGCGTGGTTCGATACATAGCGGCCGCCGCGTGTGGTATGCGCGCATACCACGCGGCGGCTGCAAACTATGTATCAACCGCACCTATCTGTGCTAGTCACCTATGCGAATTCTGGTGGAATCAGCAAACTTTGTTTTTCGTTTTTTTGCCGAGTCAGTAGGACTCGGCTTTCTCCCATGGGACATGACCGCTCACCGACGCGAGTGGTACTGCTGTGGCGTACAGCAGCGTCAGCGTAGACTCGTACTCCATAGCTTAGTTGACAATGGCCCCAGTGCCGAACGTTCTATGTTCGGAAGCTGAATTCAGGTGGGCCACCGGAATTCAAACTTAAACTTTTTTGAGGACATGTTTTTATCGATATCTCGCGATCCGCGCGCAGTCGCCATGTCAAATATCGACCGTTGGCATTAAAAAAATGTGTTATAAAAATGTTACCAAGTGGGAGTGCCTCTTTAAAATATCCGCTAAAAGAAGTCGTCAAAGTTTGGTATCTGGCTACATTTTGTTTCATTTTGAACGATGTATGTGCCTATGACTATTGCATACATTTTTATGTCAGACTCTGAAGAAAAACCAACAATCAATTCCCAGACTGTGTTTTATTGGGTGGAGTTGACAACAGCAAGGTCAATGAAAGGTCATAAATGGTCATAAACAGGTCTAAAGTAACCCACCTTATCAACTTATGCACCGCAACCAACACATGCTATTGGTATTGGATGTGGCAGGCCGACGCTTTTCCACAATGGTCCGTAGGAGAGGGCAACAGAAACGACCTCGTCACGATTCTGTGGATACAAAGGTTGTTTCATATAATTATTGGGATGTATCACATCCATCCATCCATCATCCATCCATCCATTGATCCATCCATCCATCCATTAATTTTAATAAGGCATACCTTTTCTGTGCATGTATTGTAAGTGTAAGCTAAAATATTAGTGTCTTGGAAAAGCTTGTCATACTGAGGCACCCTCTTGGTCATCGTATCGAATTTATACATCGGGACAGTAAAGCCAAGGATGACGTTAGGTATCTTGCACATCTTACGATTGAAGCAAATCAAATGTGAACGTGTTTGTACCGGACAGGTACTTGCAGGCTGGAGTTGGAGTACTGTAATAATAGGCTCTGTGTTTTTAAAATTTTGAGGGACCTACATTTGTTAAAGGCAAATCTTGGTTGAGGCGTCCATTCGGGTCATGAGTTTTCTTCGCTTTTTGAAATCTTGTCGAAAACAAGGCAATATCTACGTCGTCGTTTGACAGCAATATTGGTTACGACTTCAGAGTCGGTACAGTGAACTAAAAGGTGCTGGACTGCTTGATCGCAAAATAGCTAACTTTGAGATATTTAGTAGCTATTCAGCTACAGAAGGTTTACAGCCTCACCACTCAGGATAATCAGCAGCTATTTAGATATTATGGTTAGATTACCAAAAATAGTAAACTTAGGCATCTTTGGCAGCTATACAGCTACCAGGGTTTACAGCAACGACTCAAGGATTAATAAACGACTATTCAGCCATTATGTTTGGGACTTCATGCATCTTTTTTCAGGTCCATGCATATTTTTGTAAATATGTACTCCAGTTTAGCTATATCACATATAATTCTGCTGCCTTTGGAGAACTTGGTAGGCACTATCTGAAAACTTCATTAGCAAATATTGGTTAAAATTATTACACGTGGATGATAATAGATACTAACATTAAGCCATGCTACAATAGATACTAACATTAAGCCATGCTACAACTACCAGTTGGAGATGGTTGAAAAAGGGTTTAATTGTTGGCCAAAAATCCAAATATCTCTGTCACCAAACGCATGAAATTGATCATCAGACAAACTTAAACGTTTTATAATCAAATTCGGTACAGTTGAATCAGCGTATGCATGTCAAAACATGTTGTCACAAGTCTTAAATGCAGCTCTCCTGGATCTCGGTGGTGCATGTAACACAGCCTCACACGTACGACAACAATTATGATTTACAGTATTTACATTTGAGGCGCCAACAGCCAAAAGGAGCGTCTAGGGAAAAATTTATCGTCTAAAGTGATTAATATTCACCAAAAGGAGGGCGTTTGCCTGATCAAACAATATTTATTACTTTGGATAAAATTTGTTTCCTGCGCCATGGGCCGTTTCCTATAGTTAACATACAGATAAAATCGACATTCAAGGTGTCTAAACGTTGATAAACGATAACTTCAAATATCTTTATTATTTGATGAATCACGATCTTGTAATATATTAACTTCCGTTACGGCACAACCTTCAGCCGAAGGAGTCTTACATTTTACGAGCACATCGTCACGCCTATGGTGGCCAGATAACATAACTTCAGGTACTGCTTCTTTGAACTTACTTGACCCCGATTACCAACTTGATAACCTTACAGTGCTCTACCATCTTCCAGCAATGCGGTTTCAGCAAACGCCGTTCTCGTGAAATGGAAACGACTGCAATTGTTTTGATTTGTCGATATGGAGACACAGCCATCTTTACAGAACCCTTGAGACAAATTTTATACATACCATTATCCTCATTCGGTTTTTTTTACTAATACTTTCTGTTGAATGTTAAAATTTAATGAGATTATTTTCCATTAGCTTGACCGACCCCTCGTTGAGAGGAGTATGGCATGTATAAGATTACCTTTGAAAGAGAAAGAACTGAGGAAACTTACATCAGGTTGACCATCGGTCATCAGGATTATTCTGGGGGTCATTTTCTTTCCTCCGGGCAAGCTCAGAACTCCACCTGAATTTTAAGATTGATATAGACAGAAAATAACAAACAGTGACGAAATGATAATGTAAAGTCCAGATTAGCGGTAGAACCGGAGGCAATGCAAAAGTCCCACTTTCGCGATGAGAAATTCTAGCCACGACTTTTTCAGTTAAGATCTCGTCTGGCTAAAGCTACAGTGCAGCTACTTGGTCATGATCTGTCGACGAATACGTAAAATGAAAACATAACGCCGCGAGTTTGATCTGGATAGCAGTGTCTGCGAATCATACCACATCAAACGACCTCTTTTTTGAGATTAACATTAGAAAGCTGGGATGATTGTCCACGATGTAAACTTTCACAAAATTCTGAAGTGATCAATAACAAATTTAAAATTCTGGTTACTATATTTTATTTCCCAAAATGATATTACTTTAATGGAAGTAATGTGTAATGCTAAAGAGAAATCGACGTTCAGTCAACCTCAACTTCAAGCACGGATTGCAGTAGTTTAACTTACGTTTTGACGAAATTCTAGAACAACTGAATCGCTAAAATCAACATGGATAACAGAACATTTGCAACATTATTGTCATAAGCACGTATTCCCCAGGATCGACTTTAAAATTCCCTGTGACACGTATCTAGTCGACCTGCGTGAACTTATGACCCACCCACCTCTGGCGGTTATTTCTCCCATTGCTTCCAACAGTCCTTTTGCCATGGGTGTCGTTCCACCGGGAATCAAGCCGTCTACAACAAAAGCATGAACGTTATGAAAGAGGACAAATCTCTTCATGGTCATGACAACTTCAGTAAGATTTGCCGGAAAATCACTTATATAATAAGTGAAGTTTGTATCAACTGTTTACAATTAAGTAGCTTTGAAGAGGTAAATTACAATGAAACACATCCAAACCGAAAGTACAGGAAATCACAGCTTTTTTACTCACTTATCGCTCTTAAAACGCGGCTGTAGTCATTTGTCAGTGTTTGCACTACACGGACAGAAAGGCCGAATTCTACCACTGCCACGTTCTCCTTGAGATCGAACTGTTGAGATGTTTGGTGCACGCCGAGTAAGAACTCCTTACAGGCTTTCTTCAACTCTGCCAGGCCCCTACCGGCCATGGAGCTTGATGTATCCAAACACAGCACAGTGTCAGTGGCATGACGAATCTGTATAAACAAGTCAAATTTTACAGAATGCTGTAACCGTTACACGGCAAATACAAAAGAGTCTCTTTCCGTGACATATGATCAACTCATTAAAAGTTAAATTATGTGTTTCATTTTCCTTGAGTTGAAAGAAAATGGTAACAAGAAAATTTTGCGATGTGTGTATTATCACTAGGGCTTTTAGAACATACCTTACTTGAGAAAACACTTTACTTCTCTATTCAACGAAAACGCAGTTCGGAAATAACGCCTCCTTGAAATAGCCAAATTGTGTCCCTGAACAAGTTGACCACTATAATACTGCATTGCCAAGTGAACTGTTAGTTAAATTATCACAGATTATGATCAAAACCACACCCTACACAAATTTATGCACTATCATATTGACACGGCTGGGTGTAAGATAGCGATGCTATCGCAGGGACTCAGATTGACACTATGTCTTTCAGTGTAGGCCACGATGCAATTCGGCAAGTTTTCTGTAATTTGAAGATTTGGTTGTTATTAATAACTTTGACAAGTAAGTGGCCCATCGATTGGACTCAAATAAAAAGAATCCCGCAGGTTGTTATTGCAAGCACACAATGAAAACCCCTGAAACCCTACTCACTGCTAAAGGTTTGACAATCGCAATTCTAGTGCCTCCGTTAGAGCGTTGGGGGCGGTTTCCGCAATACGCTGATAAAATTCAGTGTTTTAAGTGAAACTTTTGTTCGAAATTGAACGACAGAAACTCTTTACCCTTCAGGTGTTTTCAACTCTATTACTTTTATATTCTTGAAAAGTGCAACTGGCATGTTTTCATGTTTAGTATAGGTAACTTTCATTTTGTCGCTTTATTGACAAATGAGCGATAGGACATTGAATTCCATGAACTCGTTGGCCCTTATGCCATATAAGGAGTTACTGTCGGCATCATCGTCCTTTACTCTACACATAATTCGATCGAGGCACCCATCCCTGCAAGATTATATATTCAAGATTCAAAAAGTTCAGTGGGTGAAACGCTGTGCCTAAGTCGAATAATGAACAAAGTTCAGGAGCGTGACTAGTCTGGCAGAGACCCTGCGATTCGCGTTCTTCCCCTGTTCATGCTGTTGGAACACGCGCGCGCCCTTTAGAGACGCGACGCGAATCCCAGGGTCTGGACGTTCTTGCAAGCGACCGGTCGGATTTCTGCCTGATCCGGGTACTTTATAGAACACCACACATCCGTAAATCAAATAAAAAATGACAAGTACCATAGCCAAATAAAATTGAAAATGAAAAATAAAACCATACCGCGTATAGAGGTTTACTAGCTGCTAGTATATATTCTCTCCGCCCAGTTAGATAGGTGTTTCTTTTGAAGTCACAACCCTAATGAATATTCATATACTTGCAAAAACCGACAGTCGCTGTGTCTGGCAGCGCGTAGCCTTCGAATGCAGTCCTATCGTGGGCGCGCACAAAACAAGGCACAGCGACTGTGGAGAGTCTAGAGCGTGACTAGCAATGACTCTACCACAATACTGTATCCATGCGTGTGAACTAAGGGCCGACGTCATTTTTGCCCGTCTTTTTGTATCCCATTTAAACACTTAGCTGGACTTATTAGTAGTAAATTAGACATAATAGTTACTAGTATATCTAGGTCAAAAAGTGGATCCAGAATCATCATTTTCCTGCTGTTAAGCAGTATATAAACGAATAATTGTATTGCAGGCTGTTATGTAGGTTATTTCCCCCACACTCGTGGCCTGAGTTTAATTAGTCTAGGACATTCTCAATGTCACTATCCTAAGAAAGCCCATAAGGGACATTTTTGTGAGAAAAAATATTGTCTCGTGCGCACGAGATACTATCTTGTGCGCACGTGAAAGTATTTGGTGCTCACCAGATAGTATCTCGTGCACACCAGATACTTTCTCGTGGCCACGAGATAGTTTCTGGTGCGCACGTGATACTATCTCGTGGCCACGAGATACTATCTCGTGGCCACGAGATAGTATCTCGTGGTTAGTATCTCGTGGCCACGAGACAATATCTGGTGCGCACGAGATACTATCTGGTGCGCACCAAATACTTTCACGTGCGCACAAGATAGTATCTCGTGCGCACTAGATACTACACGTGCGCACAAGATAGTTATCGAATCTTTTATTGCCTTGCTAATGTGCCCACATTTCTAATTAGTCATTCATTGGCCATATCTGTTCTCTTTTATGTTTGTTGTGCATTTAAAAATAAATTATGAAGCAAATATTGAGCTTAATTCTACCCCTCGTTTATCATTTGGCCAGCTTGTTGTGCAATACGCCTTGATAATGTGTAAGCAATTATGGTTAAAATTTAGATTTGTATTGTTTCATTTTAGTTTGAACAAATTGCATTATTAATTGCAACCCAAAAATATACTTCAGTTCGACATGGTTGACACAACCATCATGTTTGCGTAAATGTACGATGCTTGAATAAATTTGCCGATTTGACGTCCTATTTTGCTTATACCTTTCAATTTATTTTATGCATATCCAGACTTTCCATTTAGCCGATATCCTGTCTTCTTAACAAAGAAAATGTATCTTGTGAATGGGCTGTCATTACATTATTAGTCGTGCTGCAGAGCTATCAAGCTTTGTGTAAAATTTTTCATAATATTTTATCGGGTTTGTTTTTTATGTTAATATCGTCTAATCAGTTTTGCATGACAATACTATTCATAACATGGTTATGATATTTGTGTGGGATGCCGGGTCTGATATCGTGCAATCTTCATTTTTGTAAAATTTTACATTCCGACGACGCTGATGTTCCTTGGTCAGTGTAATACAGAAGTTTTAATGTATGGTATTGGGAACGCACACGGCTTCATTTCAGCGATAGTTGAAAAATGATTTTATTCTCATCTATTCCTCTTTGTTCGATGTCAGGCCGAATACAGCCATATGTTGACCCGTTTCATTTTCATGATGAAAATACACCTCCCCACTTTCGGTATAATGTATTTTATTGATACAACTTTGTCTCATTATTACTTGTATGTTCGAGGGGACAAATAGTTACTGATGTGAGGCTTTTTTATATTTTTATGACGAAAATAAACCATCCTACTCAGTTTACAAGATGTAAATTGTCATGCGTAACACTCCTCATGTATAAACTGCGGAAACACATTTGAAAGAATTCTACTGTTTCCGATCATCATGAGTTAAAACCTACTCAAACATTTAATTTTCGATGTGCCACCTCAGCTGGTTGAGCTCAGCATCTTTGCACTTGATATCTCAATAGAGCAATGAAGTAAATTGTTCTTCATCTCGTGTGTATGAATAGTTTTCAAAGACATTATTCTTTTTGTCTACCAGTCCGTACTGGACGGTGCGCGGAGATGTTGGATTCGTTTGGAAACGTAGTATCTACAGTGTAAAAATAAATCCTCTGTGTATGCTGATACAACAACTTCAAAGCTCTCGTTTCCATCAATGCTGCGTAGACGACTGTAGTCTTTCTATGGAATATTGGTATGCGTGAAGTTCAAAGACGTTGCGTGACGACCATTTATATGGAACGCCGTAGCTATCATAAATGCATTTTAAACATATTCTCTTTCCCATTTTCAGAACTTGTTTCGCATTTTTAGAACATGTTAGGCATTACTCTCACGTCACTCTGCATTGAGATTATCATTACAGGCATTTGCAATAACATTACTGACATTCAACTGATCGTGTAAGGCATTTCAAACAATGTTATAGGCATTAAAATTATCATTTTAGGCATTCGCAATAACATTACTGACATTCAACTTATCGTGTAAGGCATTTCAAACAATGTTATAGGCATTGAAATTATCATTTTAGGCATTCGCAATAACATTACTGACATTCAACTGATCGTGTAAGGCATTTCATACAATGTTATAGGCATTGAAATTATCATTTTAGGCATTCGCAATAACATTACTGACATTCAACTGATCGTGTAAGGCATTTCAAACAATGTTATAGGCATTGAAATTATCATTTTAGGCATTCGCAATAACATTACTGACATTCAACTTATCGTGTAAAGCATTTCAAACAATGTTATAGGCATTGAAATTATCATTTTAGGCATTCGCAATAACATTACTGACATTCAACTGATCGTGTAAAGCATTTCAAACAATGTTATAGGCATTGAAATTATCATCTTAGGCATTCGCAATAACATTACTGACATTTAAATGATCGTGTTAGGCATTTCAAACAATGTTATCGACAATTAAGATGATTAAATCCACTGACATTGCAGTATTCGTCATTCACATTACCCTGAAACGTACTGTGCGGGCGCTGTTCTGTTAATTTAGATTGACCAACTCATTACCATGTCAATAGTAGGCTTGCACAATACAGTCAAAGTCATTCAGCTCATCGTCTTAGGCATTTTCATCATTGTAGAGCCCATTTGTGAGGGCGCTGTTCTCAACTCCGAGTCTGCGCGATTGGTCCGAATCAACGGAGCGCTCCTGCGAATTCCGCGCACTTTTAACCCACTTTTACTGCTATCGTCACCAACGGGCATTCGCGTGATATTGTACGCATTGAGCTCGAACTTTTCGCCATGGCCATGAAACGAATCCTCGAACAAAGGTCTCTCAGTACTTTGGCTTCGAATTTTGAAGCTGAGCGAATCGATCCAACGCTTGTTCCATCTATGAGTGAGGGCCAACTCATGCGACTGGGAGTTGGCACAATGGGTCTCCAGCTACGTCTTAAACAGTTATGCCAGGCGTATATTCAAGCAGAAATACAGGAAAGTGAAGGTGACGCCGCCGCCGGAACATCAATGACTGCTTTGAATTTCACCAGTGGAGCTAGTGTAAATCGTATCCGTCGTGTAATAAAGGGAATAAAGCATTTAGTAGTGTAAAGTTAATTAATTAGTTAATGTTAAAAATACCAACCATGATGGCATACTTGTATGCAAAGCTGTTGCCAAGGCCTGTATTGCTAATGCCTAAGATAAATGGCGAAGTGTCTATAGTAACTTTTACATTATTACAAATACCTGTCATAAGAGATGAAACGCCTTAAAATCTCGCTGATTCTTAAAATCATTACTTACATGACTCCAACGTTTGTAAAGTGGTAAAATAATTAAGTAAAAGCCTATTAAATTGTTAAATGTTCGTAAAATGGCCAAATAAATGCCTCAAAAATCAGTCACAAGGATATAACGGTAATAAAAATGCTTACAATCTTTAAAAAATGGTTATAACAGTGTTTGAAATGCCTAAAATAACAAACGGAATGCATTTAACAGTCAACTAAATTTTCTGTAACATTTATGAAAATGCCAATATAAATAACTGAATGCCTACAAAGCTATTGTGAATGCCTATCATGATTAACTAAATGCAAATGATGTTGCTTAAAATGCCAAACATAATCAACTAAATGCGAATGATGTTTTTGCAAATGCTTAACATGATTAACTGAATGCGAATAATGTCATTGCAAATGCCTTACATGACCATCTCAATGCTTAATGCCGTAAGAGTAATGCCTAGCATGATTAACTGGATGCGTACAAACGTATTGCAAATGCTTAACATGATTTATTGAATGCAAATAACGTTATTGTAAATGTCAAAATGTTCATCTCAATGCATAGTGACGTGGGAGTAATGCCTAGCATATTATGAAAATGCGAATCATGTTCTGAAACTGGAAAAGATAATATGCTTAAAATGCATTTATGACAGCTACGGCGTTCCATACTTACTTTTCAATCAAAATCATTACAGAAAAAAGGGCACTACATGTACATCATTTCAAGAACAACAGCCTCTTCTTTAAAGTATTACCCGAGCACAAACAACAAGTTTTCCCATCGATTCTAACACCTGTGAAAATAACTAAACGATGTTTCAAGTACTTTACTGTGATGCTTAATTTGTCTCATTACATAGTGATAATATATGATGAGCCTGTTGCTTTCCGAAAGTGCCATAGGAAAGAAGGATGCAATGATGCACATTCTGTTGTAACTTTGACCTTCTAGTCTCTGTAACGGCAATAACAATAAAAATAATAACAATAATAACAATAACAAAAACAAAAACAAAAACAATAACAATAATAATAGTAATAGTTTATTCGGTAATGTAGGCCACGGGCCATTTTTCAATACAGGAATAATAGACAGAGACAAACTTGGGGCTTACACATAGACTTGTTTGACAATTAAAAACATTGCTGGAAAGGTAAATTTCCAGTAAATTTTCTCCTTCTTTTGAAACTGTAAAAATTACACCTTGATATATTCAATATTGTACGATGATGTGGAGAATTCATCAGATTTATAAATTTCCTGAGAGTTGGTATTTCATAATAATATGGTGAAAGAAAACGTTTTCCCAAATCAGTGTAAACAGGACACACCAAACAGAAGTAAAACTCATTTTCAACTTGATGCATATCACATAAAAGGCATAGTCTTTCTTCCCTTGTCATATTCTCCAATCGACCACTTTCTATGCGGACATAATGGTTTGAAACTCTGAGTTTACAAAGTGCTCTTCTAAATATATAACTCTGAGTTTACAAAGTGCTAAATATGTCAATATTTACCACGCACAAATATTTCTCGAAATGTCATCAACGAAGAGATTAAACAAAAGAGGGAGAAGTTCAGAGCTTTGCTGGACTCCAAACGTATAGTTAATACTATCTGCTGCGCACCAGATACTGTCTAGTGAAAACCAGATACTATATCGTGCAAACCAGATAGTATCTCGTGCGCACTAGATAGTATCAGGTGCGCACCTAATACTATCTGGTGCGCACCTGATACTATCTAGTGCGCACCTGATACGTTCTGGTGCGCACGAGATACTATCTGGTGCGCACAAAATAGTATTTCATATGTGTCAATCAGTATCAGCCACCATTGTGCTTCCTAAATCAATATTGAAACTGCCATGTAGTATCTGAATTTGATTGACAGACATGCTTTTGAACTCATCTTCAAAAATTTGCCTTGTGAACTTTGAGATCATGTTGCTGGGCAATTTTGATAAAACCATTGAGAAAACATTAAATGATTAGTCCCAGAATACTATTCCTTTAAGGTAATCAAGTCTATTGATGAATCCTCAGACATACATTTTCTTATTTTCACATTAAAAAGCAAATAAAACAATTATTATAACTTTCACATCTTCCTACGGTATGATATTGGTGATAAGGTACGTTTTGGGATAAAATGTGACATCGGTGATTTCTCTCAATGTAAAACATTCGATGCACAGACGTTGACTTAAATGACACCTTTCTCAGTCAGGTGTTTGATACGGACCATTCCGTTATCCCTTTTGGATTTGAAACTCCCAGTAAAACTTCTAGAGGTCAGACATTTTCTAGATCAAATCTCATTGCAGAACAACACAAAGACCCAGATATTTTGAGTTTGTTTGAAAGGGTTTACGACAAAGGTAAAACTTCAGATAGTCCTGTTTCTTATTATACAAAATCTGGTATTCTCATGCGTAAATGGAGACCTCCAGATGTCTTGGTTGATCACAATTTGGCTATAAAACATTAAATTGTGGTACCAAAGTCCCATCGTGCTGAAATGTTACGCCAGGCCCATGAAACCCCCTGGGCTGGTCATATTGGAGTCAGGAAGACTTATCATGGAATTCTCAGTCATTTTTATTGGCCTAATCTCAGGCAGGATGTAGCACATTTCTGTAAAACTTGTCACACATGTCAAGTGGTAGGAAAACCAAATCAGACCATTCCAAAGGACCCTCTACAGCCAATTCCTACATTTCAAGGATCATTTAGTAGGATACTCATAGACTGTTTTGGGCCCCTACAAAAAACAAGATCAGAAATGAGTACATGCTGACAATAATGTGTAAATCTACTCGGTTCCCAAAAGCCATGCCACCGAGAAATGTAAAGACAAAGACTATAGTGAAAGCTTTAGTCAAATTTTTCACTTTATTTGGCCTCCCCAAATGTGTCCAGTCCGATCAAGGCTCCCACTTTAAGTCAGGAATTTTTCAACAAGTCATGGATCAGCTAGGCATTAAACAGTACAGGTCATCCGCCTATCAACCAGAAAGTCAGGGTGCTCTTAAGCGATTTCATCAAACTTTGAAAAATAAGATCAAGACCTATTGTTTTGACACAGAGAAGCAGTGGGATGAAGGAATCCATTTTCTTCTCTTTGCTGATAGAGAGTCGATTCAAGAGTCTCTTTGATTTAGCCCATTTGAGCTTGTATTTGGACATACAGTCCGTGGCCAACGTAAGCGTTTTAAAGAGAAATTATTTTCAGCCGATAGTGATTGTCTGAATATTTTGCCGATAGTGATTGTCCGAATATTTTACCATATGTGTCAAATTTTTGTACAAAACTCTCTAAGGCACGTGAGTTAGCCAGAGAAAACCTTAAGTCATCTCAGCAGTCAATGACATAAAATACGATAAAAACACCTCAAAACGGAAGTTTGAACCAGGTCAAAAAGTTCTTGTTCTTCTTCCGGTTCCTGGCAAACCACTCCATGCTCGTTACTTTGGGCCATATCTAATTGATAAGAAATTAAGCAATTTAAATTACATCATAATAACACCTGACAAAAACAAAACTAGTTATGCCACATAAATATGCTTAAGCCATATTTAGATAGGAATAATCCTACTGTAACACAACCTGTCAGTGCAGTCAGTTCAAACCATTATCAAAGTAGTGATAGTGAAACTGACTTGAGTGAAAATACTCTAAATTCAAAGCTGGGCTCGGTCAAACTCCAGAATTCAGAAATCCTGGAGAATCTTGAGTCTACAAAATTGGCACACCTCCAGCCGTCACAACAACAACAGGTGAAAGAACTCCTCAAATATAAACACCTGTTCCAAGATATTCTAACGAAGACAAACATCATCTATCACGACATTGATGTCGGCGACAGTAAGCCCGTGAAACAACATCCATACAGACTAAATCCAACAAAAGCAAAATATCCCCAATCAGAAGTTAAATACCTGCTTGATAATGACTTTATTGAACCCAGTAAAGTAAGTGCAGTTCGCAGTGCATACTCTTCCAAAATCAGATCATAGTTATCGTATGTGCACGGACTGCAGGAATATGACATTAAACTGGTCCAATAATCATTTCCATTCAAGGTAATATATTACCAGGTCCATGGGACAATTGTGATCACAAATTTAAGTAGGACCATCCTGAACCACTGATAATTAGTGGTGGTACCAGGTGTCCGGAATGGGTAAGCGTACCCTGCTAGCATGCTACACCCGTCACTCTTAGAAAGACAGACACTTTCCCAATTCCGCGGGATGATTGATGATTGCAACGATCGAATGGGAAAAGCCAAGTATGTGACAAAATTTGATCTTCTAAAGGGATTTTGGCAAGTACCTTTGATGGATCGTGCTCGTGAAATTTCCGTCTTTGTTAAACCAGACGAATTGTTCCAGTACAAGGTGATGCCATTCGGAATGAAGAACTCTGAGGCCACATTCTAATGGATGATCAACGACGTCATATCTGGATTAGAAGGATATGAAGCTTACGTCGACGATGTTGTCCTGTACAGTGACACCTCGAGGAACACATCAAACTCATGCGAAAGTTCTTTGAGAGACTGAGCAAAGCAATGTTGACTGTCAACCTTGCCAAATCTGAGTTTGGTTGGGCAAGGGTGACTTACCTTGGACATACTGTAGGACAGGGTGAGGTAAAACCTGTTGATGCCAAAATCAGTGCCATTTCAAGTTTTCCCATACCAAATTGTAAGAGACAACTGATGTGTTTTCTCGGTATGGCTGGTTACTACAGAAATTCTGTCCACATTTCTCTACAATTACTGACCCTTTGAATAACTTACTTAAAAAGAGAGCAAAGTTTGTTTTGTCAGAGCGATGCCAGCGGGCATTTGATACACTTAAAGCCATACGGCAAAGTGCTGCAGTCTTGTCTGCACCAGATTTCATTTTGCCATTCAAATTTGCTGTAGATGCTAGTGATGCGGCTGCTGGTGCTGTTTTATTACAAGAGGATACTTTTCAGGCAAATCTAACAAATCCCAGAGAAACTACTCTACAATGAAAAAGAATGTGTATCTTTGATATTAGCTTCACGGCAATCTAAAGTTTATTTTACTTCTTCAAATCAGCCAATAAAGGTTTACATTGATCACAACCCTCTTGTATTTCTGCAGAAATTAGAAGGCAAAAATCAGAGATTGTTAAAAATGGAGTTTAATGTTACAGGAGTTTAATCTTGACATTAGACATATCAAGGGGAGAGACAATTTGATAGAGGACTGTCTCTCTCGTATTTACAGTTTATTGTTTTTCACACTTTTAATGTCACATTTGTAAAAGGAAGATTTTTCTTTGAAAAATTTTCTTTTTTGAAGAGGGTGCGTTATGTAGGTCACTTTCCGCCACACTCATGACCTAAGTTTAATTAGTCTAGAACATTCTCAATGTCACTGTCCTTTACAACCTCACGACCTTGAATAAATTCGTCATGTTTGGAATGTTCTGGAAATTTAATTAGTTGTGTAAGAGAGACAATTTCAGTGCAGTAATTCGCATATCTATGGAAGTTCAAGATTGTTCTTATATTCTCTTATACAACCACATGAGTATAAATCTTGGACCAGCACAGCTTGCAGTCAGACATTTGGGATCATGTCTCTTGCGTGTTACTTTAGGTCTTTGGAAACTCGAGCGGTATTAATTTCAAGACTTTTCAAGACCTTCACTGCTACGCCGGATCTTTACTGTGGACTTTGTGCAACTTCAAGTCTGCAAGCGAAAGGACTGTTCATTCATCCGACTGACTGATACAACTCTGAGACTGAGGCTTTGCCGTCCCAGCTGAGATAAGTAGCCGTTATACTTTTACAGTTTGTATTCTATCCCTTCACTTAGCGATTAGTTTTATACGGAAATTGCTGAATTCGCAGTTGTTAGTTTTCTCCCACGTAACAAGGCAAAATGCCATTGTATGGCCGGAAGAGGATTAAAGGCATGGCTCAGGCGCCTTGCCAGGCAATTTACTTACTTGATTACATTTACTATGGAAAACAAAAGGCTATGACACCTGCATAATCCTCTTACAGACTAGCACAAACTTGACCCCTTAGATCGAGTCCCCTGCCATTAAGAAAGCTGAAGAAAGCTGTGGATAGTTTTCTCCATACTGAAGACAATCGAAATGTTATATCTGTCAAAAGATTTCATCTTTTTAACCTTTTCATGCTAGATTGTTTTTATGACAGTCGAGATATGTACTTGTATACGGTATGCATTTGTTTACATACAAACTTGCCAAAATAGAAGTAATATAGCCTGACCTTAATTTTGAGGAGTTGCTGACGCAAGCATCAGAAACATTTCAACAAAATACAGACTGATTGTATTTTGTATTGCTTTAACCATTGCCTCAATGATATTATCTTATAAAATATTACGTAGAGCCAAATATTGACTTTTTTAAAACTATCACACAGAGGGCGCTCCTCTGATGGATTTCAAAATTGAGAGTGAAAATTTGTAATCTTGGTTTTGTAATTTCAGATTCAATACAATCGGGAAATTTGATACCACGACTCATTTAGATCCAAGGTAATAACACCATAAATGTCGAGAATCTATGTTCTCAGCATAATCGCCATTTTATCCTTTCCTGAACTTTTCACAACAGGTGATTCCATCAAGCATAATTTCTGTTTTCGACGACCGCTTTTCTATCCTGTCACGTCGGTTTCTATCACAACTACATATTTTTATGAAATCTGTCTTCAGTGTACCAGTCTGAATCAGCTGCCGCTATAAGAAAGTCGATTAATGCTTTAGGTCAACTAATATCACTTCAGCTCTTTATTTTTCATTTTACATCAAGGCTTTAATCCTCTAAGTAAGTAATAACGGATCTGAGCGATTAATTTAGTGACGTCGAGGTTGTTTTTTAGAATATTTTTCCTACATTCCTCGCCATTTGGATAGTGCTATGTACAATGTGGGAAGAATCGATCCCACACTCTGAAACCAACACTGTGCATAAATGCGCATACACGAAATTTAGAAAGCGGTATATATTACACGAGTCCTGACTGAATATAAACAGCCTTTCGCTCAGCGTGCAAAATAATATCCAATGACGCGATGAGTAGCACACGGACTGGAACTGCAAAGTAAGCTAAAGACTCACAAAAGACAGTAGAATTTTTAAAATAACTGGTGAATACAGGCCGCTTGAAACATATCACCAATTTTTCCTGATGGATATCTCATCTTGAGCAGAAGCTGAGGTATCGGCAGTGAAGTATGACACGGAGTCGTACCAGAGGTCATTACAAGATACTGTAAAGTCGGCAGATTTGCAGACTTCGAGCTTTAGATTCGTTAGACTGTCTTCAAATGACATTGACAAATGCGTAGTCGATCAACAGAGCAGTGGCACAGTACGGAAGGCTAAATATCATGTAACAATATTCAAATAGTGAAAGAAGCTGACAAACAATATTCCGCTTCGTAAGCTCGACCTGCTCGTTTAAATTGGGGACTAACGCGGAATAATAAACGGTCACGAAGTAGAATAGTCAATGATACGGTTTATTCAGGTATTCAGTAATTCAGATGACGAGTTTCAGGATTTTTACCAGGAAGTGGAAATTTTCTAAATGCTTTTTTTCCTTCCACGAGCCTGGAAGTATTGGATTAGAAAATATTTGGGTAGGTAGCTATATTTTGAACGGGTACACTGATTAACTGTTTGACTTGGTTAAAGTCGGTTAATTTTAAAAAAATCATTTGTAATAGTTTTTTCTTATGTATCTCCTATTTCATACTAAGTGATTTGGAATATGGCTGTCAAGGCCAGGTTTTCAAAGCCTTGGAACGTGTTACCTTTGAGTTTGGGCAGTGGTGAGTTAGTTTCTGGGAGAAACTCCCCTGTATAGCGTTAATCCCAGTCACGCGTTTCACATAAAAACATAACACAAATCAACGCATCCACCCACTCAAACATTCACAAATCACAGACTTAAACCAAGTCTAAGCAACTATAGATGAACTTTTCAACTTCCTCTTTCTCTCTGAAAAATGTGTTTTGCTTTCCAGATAGCTTAGAGAAAAATATCACAGAAAAAATATTACAGTAGCACTAGCACAACAAGGCCCCTTAAATAGGCCCACACTGTCGTTTATGTTCAAAGTTGATGCTCCAGCAACTGGTACAGAATACGAAAGCTGATCGTGACAGAAATGGGAATGATTCAGTCCTCTTACATTTGTGTTGGAAATCTTTTCTGTGGGAAAGAACACATTCTCGTATCAGCTAAATTCAAGGGCCAGTAGCTGTAACTGTTGATGATTTGTTTTTCATAAATTTTGTCAAGTGAACGTCAACTACAGTTTCTTGATCTACTCCAAAATCAAATTTTAAATGCACAATATTCAGCTTGTGAACTCATGCAGCCTGTACATGTTTAGACTGCAGTGCTGTTATTGACATTTAAAATTTTCGTCCGGGTTACAGTTCAAGTATGGCGATAAGAGGCGTTTTGCACGCATAGATGCCATGTTTTCAAGCTAAATAATACACTTCGGTGTTTCAAGATGGTTTATGGAGTAGAACAACAACCTAGAGGTGACGTTAAAATCGAAAATAGTGAGAAGACCAACATATATACACACTCTGGTCATACCGGTCGTCAGAACAACATTACCGATTCTGATTCTGATTGCCAGAGAGAGAGAGAGAGAGAGAGAGAGAGAGAGAGAGAGAGAGAGAGAGAGAGAGAGAGAGAGAGAGAGAGAGAGAGAGAGAGAGAGAGTGCACGAGATGAACAAGTCGCTCGCAAAGCGTCACAAATTACTGCATTGGGAACAAAAGTTGGTTTTAACCATTAAGTAACATAAGACGAAATCTTTAAGGAAAATATTTATTCTGAAAAAGGATTTACCTTAAGAAAGGTTTATTCGCAAAATTTGGTGGTGAAATAGTAAAGGGAATTGTGAGATTGTTAAAAAGAAAAACGAAACGTGGAAACAAAATAAGTCCATTATTCAGCTTATCGAATACTGTAATCACACTCTAGACTGTTGACTGCCGCTCATGCCATCGTGGCCATTGCTTGGCTCATGGGACTTGGAGAACTTCATGCAGTTCGAATATTTTCACAAGATGCCTTAAACTTCATTACCAGTCTTCGGCATTCGGCTATGGGTAAAACATGAAGTTCTATTCTATTCTACCGTTGACCCGTTGATGACTACATTAGTTTCTTAGGTAGATAAGGCAAGGGCTGTCGAAAGGGGCCTTAAGGCGACAATAACTCAAGAATGAAATTTGGAACCACACATCAAATACAATGTGTCCCCGAGGCGCTTCTACCTTAATGAAAATAGTGTACGGTATTTAGAAAAGAGACATCAGGTTATATATAACACCTTAGCGACAGAAGATCTCCAAAGATAAAAATCAGAATTCTAAAAAGCCTAAAGGAGAACTTATAAGATGCTAAAATTTCGATATTTTTGTAATTCCGCGTTTTCGAAACAGGTGCATATTTTTTGAAGGTATCTTTAGGAGATATTTGGCAATGTTATTTTATATTCGGTCACATATGGAAGTTATTCTGTGAAGTCGGTTTATCATTATGTAAAATTCAAAATTTGATCGTCTTGCCTGCTTTGTACGGATTCTTTTCTCCAATGTTACAAAATATTTGCTCCGATTATTTGGAAATTATGTAGGAGTTCTGCAATGGAAATTGACAGGGACTTGGGGACTTTCTTGCTCACAATTTTTAACATACTGGCAAAGATAGGCATTAAGTATTCAACAAATCCTTTGAGCAAGTAGGTTTGAAGGGGATTACCCCGACAAGATTTTCAAGATGATTTTGATGTGAAGGCTATCTTTAATAGTAGCTATATCAGTAGTAATAGATTTGAAAAACTTTAAATACTGGATGAGTATTCTTAAACTTGAAATACATCTTTCTGTAGGTACAAACGTTTTCCATGATCAAAATCATCGCTTATCTTGCCACCTATTTCCAGTTTTTGTGTTATCTAGCGGAATGGAACAAAATGCTTACTACACATCACAGATGTGCAAAATGTGTTTATGTTATTAATTAATTTACAATTATGAACGTCGTTGACAAGAAGTGAAATATTTCTGTAATATATGTATACTTCCAAGTACGAAACTCCACTGGAATCCTGAATGATGTTCAGAATTTATGTCAAATCAGCGTAGTTACAGCAATTTAAACCCGTAGGATTGCTTGTAGTGACATTGTACAGTAAGAGATTGGTCATCAATTTCTTCAGTCGGAGAGGATCCAGAGGTTTGACTTCGGTTAAGAGGTTAATCATGTTTTAGAAATGCTCAAAGGGGGATGTCAGCGAGTTTTTGAATTAAGACACTAGCTCATACTTGCACGAAACACATCATACCAGCCACGACTCTTGAAATGCATCATTCAGTTGCAGTTTTTGGAGCTCCCCTCGGGCGCGTAACTTTAATATATCAGAGATATATGGATGTTTGCAAATTGAAAGTCTGTTTTGCATCTTAGGTGTAATCATCATCATGAAATCTACAGTTATATACAAAGCATGACAGAAACCTGATCCTCTTCTGTTTTCACTATCAGAACTTAATATGAGAAAGGTACATGCACTAATATTTCATAACACATTGCTATAGTGACATACTTCACAAAGAGAAAAATGACAAGATATTTTTTGTTCACATTAATGCAACTATTTTCCTTCCTGTGACAGGTTTTTAATAAATTATGAGTAGATGACAGTTAACAAAAGGCAGCTTTTGTCATAATTAGCAGCTGTGCTTTTTTGTCATCAACGATAAAAGAAGTGGTCGTCGCACTGACGCTTTGCACATCCGATTAGGCTACAACTTATATACCTACATAAACATTTATGCACGATACTATACAGCTATAAGGATAATGTACAAGATATTGCAAAAACATTATGAAAGAGAAAAACTGCACTAAAAATACAAAAACTACTCAGACTAAGCTCCGTGTATAGTAGAGTTGATCGATCCTCATGAATCTGAATGACTTTCCTTTTCGTAGACCGATGATAGGTTTGGAAATTGGTGTCACACCTTTATAGCTTGCTATTCGCAGAGTTTATTCAAAGCGTAATTTTCTCGGTTTAGCAAAGCAAAACAAATGAAACCATGGAAGGTGTCGACAATTGTGTACCAATGACTGTGTACATCACACCGTCTACAAACTGGGCATCGCTCTCCCAATCGTTCGTGAATCACGTTCGACATCGGGTGGAGTTTTATATTCTGTTCTTTTAGATGACATTTTCTTTCTGTGCTGTGATGGTAAAACTAAATAATATCGCGCCAGCTTTTGATATATTCCGCTGGCATCGACGCAGATCGAATTTCTCAAATAATCGACTGACCTTCTCGCCGCTTGATTTTAATAATAGCTTTATACCCTCCCTTACAATGTTAAAATCCGATCTGTATCAAATTTAAATCATTTATCGACTGAAAAACTGATCTTTTTAGGGTAGCAGAAGTAGGGTAACTGCCAACGAATGATCTCACAGAATAATGCAACAACAGCCGGAATCATCATCGTCGCTCACGTTAATGCTTATGTTGCCAAGACTGGTGTGATGATATTCGAGCTGTCTCCTGTCGGTATTGACGTTGGTGGCGCCATCGTCGTCTTCAGCTACGTTGACCAAGGCTCTCATCATAGCGAGCGCAATGAGTCCTCCCAGCAGCTCGTCTCCATCGCTACCTGCAAAAAGATTAAAGATGACACTTGCTATTCACGCATATTTCCTCACACCTGTAATTATTGTTTCTACTTCCTTTATTAAATTCGGTGTGATATATCAAACAATTTTTATCAATAGATTTGAATCCTCGAGTACACATTACCATGCCGACTTCACTTCTCATGAGGTATCGGGGTCCAATGGGAGGAGAGAAAACTGATATTCTAGAGTGTGAGAAAATACTGTGTAAATCATGGCAAATATGGAGTTCTTTATGAAGAATATATTCTAACATTGGCATCAGATTTGACATGTTGAAATTGTGCTGTACCTTTCTTATTCCCATTGACAGTCACTGCGTTTTATTTAGGGATATGTAATGTTTACGGTATATCAAAAATGGCCATTTTTCATGCAAAAGTACATGAAAATGTACCAACAGAAGGTTTAAAGAATTTTAATGGGAAACTACAACCTTGGTCCAGAACTTGTACATCGGTGTGTCCATCTTTGCACTTGTAGTGATTTTTGGTACCGTTAGGCCAGCGAACCTGAAAGGGTGATTTGGAAATAAAGGTAAAATGTTATCATATACAATTCCCCTGTCAAATAAATCATAAAATGATTCTCTTTCTTTTATAAACGTAACTGCAATACATACATGTACGTTGAATTCTTCATCTGGCTCGACTTTGTACACGGCACCGACATTCCCTCTGCCGCCATCTTGGTCACCCCATCGCCAATCCTCTCCTGCAATCGTGATCGAACACTGCAGTTAGTGACTCTAGAATAAATTCTGTTTTCTATCGTACCTTATCAGAGCTCAAAATTAGCGGTTTATTCCGCGTCAACAGACTACCAATTTTTTCCTGGGGCTACCAAAAGGAATGAAATGGTAGCCCACACGGACTACCAAAGCCTGGGGAATGAAATTACTTAGTGGGCGACATGATGTTGATCGCTGTGAGATGACCAACGCTCATACAGTCAACCCAGCTGGACACAGAAAGGAAATGTCGACTTTGTTGCGCCAAACTTTGAATAAAATATTGAACTGATGTACTTGGATAACAGGCTCGGGAAATGATGGCCAATGAAAATTCATTTTCATAGTTATTTAATCACAATTTTTCAATCACAATCAAACACAAAATTATTCAAACTGCAAAGAAAAAGCTGTCGGGCCATTAGTCCGGCAGCCAGTGGGGTAAACCTTGCTTTGTGGTCTTAAGTTTTTTTCTTGGTGGATTTTGTTTGTCCAGACCACCAAAAAAAGAAATATAATTACTGGCTCTCTGTCAGCATTGAGCAATTTGAGAAAATTAGCATAATCAAAATGGCCGCCAGCTTATGGCACTTTGTATGAGAAAGAAGACTCAAATGGCTTTATACATACTGTAACTTTGTTTTTCTCGTTTAATCACCAAGCAGTTGCTGACGGCAAACTGGAACATAAATATTGGCATATATTATTTGAATGACATGCTAATTTGCATAATTTCAATATGGCGGCTAGCTGTAAACATGTCCGGCAGCCAGCTGCCAGTGGGGTAAACCTTGCTTTGTGGTCTTAAGTTTTTTTCTTGGTGGATTTCGTTTGCCAAGACCACCACAAAAAGAAGTATAACTACTGGCCCTCTGTCAGCATTGAGCAATTTGAGAAAATTAGCATAATCAAAATGGCTGCCAGCTTATTGCACTTTGTATGAGAAAGAAGACTCAAATGTCTTTATACATACTGTAACTTTGTTTTTCTCGTTTAATCACCAAGCAGTCGCTAACGGCAAACTGGAACATAAATATTGGCATATACTATTTGAATGACATGCTAATTTGCATAATTTCAAGATGGCGGCCAGCTGTAAACAATTTTTTTGTTAAGCGTAACTCTACATTATTATCATTTACTGTACTTTGTGCAGTTATTTCAACACAGTAGCTTTACATCACTGTTTTAATAGTTGCACGTACATATATTTCTTTTTCTGTTGCAAATTTAATGTTGATAATCAGACATGTAAGCAGCCGACTAGTTTAGCCTTCGCCCATTGTCGAGTACTTGTCTGTTTACTTGTAAAAATATATAAACTGATGCCGACAGTGTTCTGGTAATTGTGTTTCACTCTGCCAAGAGCCTCTGTTATGTTTCTATGTAAGTTAGTGATCTTTATGCCTGTGCTGAAACCAACCTGAGTCGTGATTTTCCAACCGAAACAATGATTAAGTAAGGTGGGAACATTTTCCTAGCTCGACTATCAATGCATTTTATGTACACTTAAGAAAAAACGTTGTGATTTACACTACTTTCGAGGTTGATATAGAATCTACTGACGTCACATTGAATCCATGATTAGTCACACTTTGTGTATCAGAAAAAGACTATGGGTTTGGAGTACAATGACTTATAGAAGATATTTCCAAAGTTACTCGGGTTCTCTAATGGTAAAAAGGGGAAGGCGGCTCAACACACCATACTATTTTTGAGGATGTTCAGTTTTTTCGTATGTTACTCTTAATATGTGTATTTTTTGGGGGTTTAGTTTATTTTTGGATGTACTATGACGATTCGTCGTTCGGTCTGTAGTGTCAAAAATCATTTGTGATCCATTTTAACGTGCATTTCGAAACTCTTAAATGTGAGTTCTTAATATTGTTATCCTTACTTTATTCGTGTTTGACCTCTAGAATTACATTTGTTCATTTTGTAACGAAACTACTATTGATATATTTGGATCTGAATCCAATCCATTGTGAGATTGTATATTTGTATTGTCTGTGTATGGCCTGTTTTCCTTTGGATGTTGTTGAACTCTCTTGTTCTTTACTTATGTGTTTATTTGTTTGTTTTTTTCTCTTTTTCGTTGATCCTTTGCATTGATTTTTGTTTCTCTTGTATGCTATTATTGTTTTTTCAGGGAACAAAAAATGAAGACGTTCATCGCTTTCAATTATTTTCAATTTCATTGTTAGTGCTCGTTTTATATCGTTTGTTCTAATTTGTGGACTGTATTTGGTTGCGTATGTATATTATTTTTGTTATTATTGATTTTCCCTAGTTTGAGGTACGATTCGCACTTTGTGTGTCCAACTTTCTTTTTCTGATTGTGCGATTTCTGTGGTCTTATAACCTTGTTTTGTTTAGTTTTTTGTTGAAAATTCAACTTTCTTGTCAAAGTCTTGGTTATTATTATATGTTGTTACACGGGCATATCTCAGCAATTTACCTTAATTAAACCAGTAAAATACCTTTTTGGGTCGCACGAGTTTCTGGCTAGATATTGAAATGGTCCGTTATTTTGGTGTGTTTTTGTGTCGAGAATTCTCCCTTTATTGTATCGTTTACTTTGTAAATCATTAATGACACTTTGAGGAGAATACTCTATTGTAAATTTGAAAGTTCAGTGTAACTTGTTAGCCATAAATTCACATTCAGCTCAGTTTCTGTTCCCGTATAGATCATGAAAACATCATCTCTGAATCGTTTCAAAAGGAAAGTCTGCTTCTGTGTAGTTTAATGACCTCAGTTTCAAGGTTGTAGAATGTTGTATCAGCGATTTCCGGCGAAACTGGTGAACCCAGGCTACAGCCACAAATCTGTTGGTAGACGTTTCTGTAAAATTCAACCGTGTTATGTTGCAGAAATATTGTTAGTCATTCTTTGGTGGAACGCTTCGATCTTTTATCTTTATCTTTCTTTATATTTTACAGCTGTAATTGATAGTTGATACTGAATCAAGTGCGTTTGTGACAGTTTGCTTCAGTTTGTGGAGTATTTGTGTACATCGAGATTACATCCAGAGTGACTAGTAATGCATTATGTTGTATTGTTATCTTGCTTAGTTTGTTGGTAAAGTCCGTTGCGTCTTTAATGTACATTGGCTGGTTTTGTACAATTAGTTTTAAGAAATAGTCTATCTTATGTATTCCGATATTTTGTGTGTTGGGCTAGAGCAGCCATAAATAATTTGGACCGTGACGACAAATGAATTTTGCTGATGCTGGTGACTTTTATGAATTTTTGGAGTGGATACTGCGTTGGTGTGCATATTATGTGTATTCAAGGGATCATGATATTTGAACGTATCATTTGTCTATTTGTTTATTTTTGTACATGTCCGTGTAGTTTTCTGGTTGTGTTGTCGCTGTCATTTACATGCACTTTTGTATCGTAATCTCTTTTGGCTTAAAAGTCTGTGACTTTCTTCAATGATATTGCTATTCCATTTCCCCTGTCTTTATCTAATGGTTTTATGGTAATGTTATGGTTCAATTTGATAGTGTTTTAATGGCATTTTTTCTGCCTATGTTATGTTAGATTTGGTTGTATTGAAATGCATTTCGGAATTTTCAAGGGATAAGCCTCTATTCAATGTCATTTCAGGAGTTCATAGTTTAACACAATTGGAACTAATTTGAGATAATTGGATGGTGACGTAATGTCGATTCAATCTTCAAATGTAATCTAATCTGCTTTTCTTTTATATTACACACTTGTTTTTATGAGTAATTTGCGATACTGCAACATTCAGCTATATGGCACCGAACACTTTTCAGAAATTCGCAAAATATGAAAATCCAATTGTCCCAAATTAGTTCCAATCGTGCTGTTCATATTCCGAGAGATATTTTAATACATTTAGAGTTCTTAGGGATTTGTATTTGGTACGCCTGTTTGCGTCTTATTTTTTGTTTGTTTCTTTAATTAATTCTTTTCTTTTGCTTCCATTATCAGAGAAGATTTCCTCAATCTGTTAAATTTTCTCTATGTATATTTTGAATATGATGGCGGCCTGGCCATCGTATTTCAATGGTAGTTCTTTGGCTGAAAAATTTGGTGGCCCTGAAAAAGAGCCCTTTGGTTTGGTTTGGGGAAGTAGTTTTTTGTACGTAACAACTTATATTTTGAGTTTATGTGTAAGTTGTTATTTGACTTCTTCTTCGAAACGTCCGAGGAGCTTCTTTGCTTGTTGTATTTGGTCTCTTTCTGTTAGAGATTGTATTCCTTGTAAGACTGTTGTGGTATTTTCGTTTGCCAGTTATTGGACCGGTTATATTTGTGTTCGGGCACGCGTATAATGTTGAGAGAGCTGTATGAAACACGGAGCCTAGACTTTTTGTTTCGCCAGTTTTCCTATAAAATATGATTTATGTGTTAATTTATGCAAATGAGTATTTAAATTTATTCATCTATGATTACTAACCTTTTTTTAGTTGAAGCACTAATAGAAATGTGCTTTTACTAGCAGACTTTAACAATATAAAGCCTACTTCTACTACTTCCAATGGTAATTTGTGATAATTTTGTGTCAATTTATGCAAATGAGTATTTAAATTTATTCATCTATGATTACTAACCTCTTATTAGATGAAGCACTAATAGAAATGTGCTTTTACTTGCAGACCTTAACATATAAGCCTACTTCTACTACTTCCAATGGTAATTTGTGATAATTTTATGTTAATTTATGCAAATGAGTATTTAAATTTATTCATCTATGATTACTAACCTTTTATTAGATGAAGCACTAATAGAAATGTGCTTTACTTGCAGAGTTTAACAATATAAAGCCTACTTCTACTGCTTCCAATGGTAATTTGTGATAATTTGGCGGCCATTTTATTTATGCTAATTATCTAAAATTGCTCAATACTGACAGAGATCCAGTAACTATTTTTTTCACTTTGGTTATCTTGACTAGCAAAATCCGGTTTTAAAAAACTTAAGACCCTAACACAAGGTTCAGGACAAAAAGTGGATTTGGCTGCCGGACTACATCCACAACTTACGCTTTCCGAAGTGTACGAGATCATCCCATGATATGGTGGGGAAATATAGTCAAAATTGCCACGAAAGTATTAGGAACATGACTCTACCAAGTTGTCATCCTGAAATTCATAGCTAATCTATTTTTAGCCATGTTATATTTACACATGCTGAGTGAAAAGTCGTTGTATTGCGAACATCAAAATTTACATGTAAGCTCTGCGTATGTTTGAATAATTCGTCAAACTTTGAGGCGTCACCGTTGTCCACTGCACATGCTATACCGTTCTCCTAAGGCTATGTATGATCTGCAGGTATTGATGTCAAATGACTAGAAAATTTATTTCCTGGATAAAATCATGCAAATAAATCGTTTATTGTCTAGATATAAATAAAATATCCTTTACAAAAAACCTCTTAATTCATGCATGGGCTACCAGACCTTGTCGTTGGGCTACCAACTTCAGAAAATGGTAGCCCAATCGGACTACCAGGGAAAAAAGTTAATTTCTATCGTACCTTATGATCGTAGACAATATTAAATGATGTGATCAATGAAGTTACAATCATTGAGTAATCACTTTATTTTTGCATCAGTGCATGCAGGTAGCTATCGTTGTGAGTTGCTTCATCTGGTCAGCGTGCGCATTACTCGAAAATATTCACTCATTGTTTTTGTTTCTGTGCTTCTCAGATCGACAACGATGAAAAATGAAGTATTGATTTTGCAAGATGGCGTGCTTTATGCAAGCTTCGTCTCTTTCCCTGGGCATTAAAATGATCAGATATAATTTAAGATAAGGAAATGAACTTCTAACCATATGGTTTGAAAGCAGACTGACCGAACGGAATTAAATTTAAAATACAATTTAAAAAACTGCTCGTCGTCATTTCGTCTTTGGAAAGAAGGCAGGACCAGAAATTTTTGTCTGTCTTTACTATTTTGTATTTTTTATACTGACCTCTGACGACACGCATTCCAACTTGAACACCTTGGCCGCGCACATATTTTCTCGGTTCGTCCACGACCTAAATAGCCAGTAGAGAAAGAAATTACATTAATTCTGTTTACATGGCAAATGCAAAAGTCCCCCTATTGATACCGTGTTTCTCTGGTCATTTATCATTGAATTATGACGTTGCAATAAACTTGGAAATCAGGTTTGTTACAATGTGTATCTCGCACGTTTCCCTTCTATCATCCAGAAATTTCAGCGAATTGCCAATACAGTAATGACGTTTCAATGATCACAGCGTTAATAGTTTTACCCGTATATCTCTTGCTCCTTCTGCCCCGTGACGGTACTCGTTGCAACGACCAGTATCCCACTCAACCTTCAGAACACCTTCATTTCCGTTGCATGGATCCATAGCAGACAGACGTTCGAGCAACGCGATAGTTTAAAGTAGAAAGAAAATCAAAGCAGTTGACACAGCGTTACAAAACATGCACATGGTCTTGGAGACAGGTGAAAGTGCAGAGATAGGAAGAAGACAAGAGACACATCAATCTGATAAACGGACACCATGAGAGAGAGAGAGAGAGAGAGAGAGAGAGAGAGAGAGAGAGAGAGAGAGAGAGAGAGCTTTTCACTTAATGTATGATTAAACACATGCTTAATGTATGCCTGTTGAAGTTAAAGACAGCACAACTAAACTAATTTTCTTGTCAACAAAGAACACAATACTAATGCGCTGTCACGGAGGTAGGTCGTTCTTACACGACATTGACCCTGTCTTCCATGAAGGTTAACACACTTGGGAGATTGTTGACTCGATATTGAGTTCATAAATTGCGGCATTTACAATCATAAAAAACAAAGACGACCTACATACCTCCCCTTTTATGCTTTACAACGGTACCAACCCCGTTACCATCTTGGTTACCCCACTTCCAATCACGCCCTCGTCGGACACGGGCACCCAATGTTGGATACCCCTCGAGTTCCTATGATTGACACAATGTCAGAATTATTTATGGCATAACAAACAAAGGCTACATGTATCAACGATAATCTAATCAAGAATCAGATAAAATTGATTATCAATCGGTGATAATGTTATGGAAGGACCAGGATATACGCTATGAAATATAGTTGAGCGCCAGGTTCGTAAACTATGGTGAACTTTGAACCAGGATGTTGCTTTTCTAGTCATTGGCCAACAGTAGTAACGTCGCAGTCCCCAAGTCGCCGATTCTGATGTAGGTAACCTTTCCAAGTCAGAATTCATTTCCCCCAAATTATCCCTTTACAGAGACTGAACTGGGTATTTACCAAATCGTCATCGTCTTCATCATCGTCAGACAGTATAAGCATCGCCAACAGGAGAGTGAATAACCCTTGCTGAAAATTTAACAAGATGTTTTTGTTAATGTTCAGAATGGGGGTGGGCTTGGTGTCGATCTGAGCGGAATATCCATGCTATTCCACTTTAGAATTATTTCATAAATATTGTTAATGGAGTTTTGAATTGACGAGTCCAATGTGTGTCAGGTCTTTAAAGATGAGATACATATTTTTGGCGAATGAGACATTTAACAATAAGTGAAGTCCAAGCCCTCGTAGGGTTTTCAGATTATATGAGGTTTAATAAAGAAATGTAATTTCAACATAAACGAAAAAAATGTACGGGACGTCATTGTGGAGATGCATTGCAGCGAAAGCAAGAAATGAAAATGTAAAAATTTTGGTGTCGCTTTGAACACCGTCAAAATAAAAAAAGGACTAGTACTGTATATCACTTATTTCAGTATGTCATTTTACAGAACATTTTTGTTGGTATAAGTTAAATTGCCTCAAGATACTTTTCCTTTTACGTTCACAATGCAAGTAAATTTCTACTCTGATTACTTTGTTTAATTTGTCCATCACCTACGAATAGTTCTTTTTCAAGGTAAAAATCATTGACCCAGTTTGTGGGTAGAGACCCGTCCGCGTTGATACGCATTTGCCCTTTGTACCCTAGGGCACCTTTGGATTGTTCAGCATTGTCATCGGCGGTGAAGAACAGGGTAAATTTCGATGGGGTCACATTATTACCGTCCACGCATATTCTGAGTAGAAAGCAATGATCATCATCATCAGGCATTGTGGGTAAAAACATTGTTTTTAACAGTAAAACTGGAGAATGCACAACAGACGACTGTAGGTGATGATGTCAGTTATCGCCAAAGTATCATATTAAATAGTAAATGTATTTTTGTCAATTGAGTTAAATGCAGTCAAACTTACCAACTCCTCCTCTTCAACAGCCTGTCCCATCTGCTGGAAAAAGTGACGCAGCAGCAAAAGGTTCCGCAACTGTTCAATATCTAGAGAGGAGAAGTAAATTCCGAGATTGCAGCAAAAGAAACCCTCAAACTTTTTGACTCTGAGAATTACCATACGCATCATTTCATTTAATTAACGCTATGTCGACAAAAGTGGACTGGAAATATGTGAACTTGTCATTGTTCTTCCGATTGTCGTGCCAATGAGCATTTGAAAACTTGACCCTGGAAATACTTACCATGGGAAAACTTTGCAACAAACTGGATCAACAATACTTGCTTTCGAAAAAAGTCACTGAGCTGACTGACGTCCCCCAAGACAAACATTCCATTCGTGAACTTGGCAATCACAGCTAGAAGTTCCTGGCAGAAGATTTGACGAAAGGACAGTTGTTTGTCATATGTGGCACATGAATGTCAATGCCATGGAGTGTGACTGTGGAAGTTTTATATCACGGCGTGTGAATTTCCATAAATTGTATATTTATTTCAATTGTGACGAGATATGTGTGACTGCTGTATTGATTGCTGCTGGTATCTTGATAGCGATAGTAAAACTATCGTCGTAGCACATCCTCCTCATACACGGCATGTCTCCGCATCTGTTGAGGCCAACCGCTGTGTATTGTGACATGTTCAGATCATCCCGATTATGCCTCAACTTTCAAATGTTCCTAGTTGTTGCTTTTTTAGCTCTTTGTTTTCTCCAGACAGAGACTAGCGTAAACAAGATACGCATAACACAAAAAAAACGAATCTCCGGCCGATACCATCAGCATTAAAACATTCTCTAAAAGAAGTCATCAAGTCTTGGTATCCAGCAAATTAAGTTGAATTTTGAACGGTATACGTACCTATAGCTATTGCATACATTTTTTATGTCTGAAGTAAGGACCAATAATCAATTCCCAGACTGTGATTCATTTGGTGGAGTAGACAACAGCAAGGTCATACAATGTCATGCACAGATAAACAGCAACCCACCTTGTCAACTTCTGCACCGCAACCAACACATGCTATTGGTATTGGATGTGGCAGGCCGACGCTTTTCCACAATGGTCCGTAGGAGAGGGCAACAGAAACGACCTCGTCACGATTCTGTGAGAATAAAGTGTTTCAAATAATGATTGGAATGTATCACGTCAATGTTCATCGATCCACACATGCATACACGCGTACATTAACTGTGTTATCAATTCTAAAAAAAGCATGCTTTTTCTATATATGTACTGAAAGTGTAAGCTTAAACTCTGCATCGGTGTCTGGGAAAACCTTATCACACTAAGGCGCCCTCTTGGTCATCGTACCGCACTTATACATTAGGACGAACAAAGCAACGGACGACCTTCGGGTGTCTCCAACATCTTAAGTAGAAGAGCATTCTTTATAGCTGCAGTAAATTAGATATGCGCGTGTTTGTACCGCCCAGGTACGGTACCTGCAGACTGGAGTAGGATCACTGTAACTATAGGCTCTGTGTTTTTTAAATCTTGAGGGACCTAAATTTGTTGAAGGCAAATCTCGGCTCAGACGTTCATCTGGGTCATGGGTTTCATGGGTTTTTAATTAAACTCTAGTCGAAAACCAAGACATATCGTAAACTATGTCGTCGTTTGACAGCAATATTTGATACGACTTCAAAGTTCACATTTTTCGGGCCGGTGAACATACCAGGATTGCCGAGATAGGCAACTTTGAGATATTTAGCAGCGAATCAGCTATTTCGGACCTCATGACGGAAACTTTAATAGCTACTTCGGGGATGTTGAGCAGCTATTCAGCTATTCTGTTTTTATACTTAACATCCTTGGCTATTCAACTAGTCAAGCTAATAGCTGTTTTAGCCGCTATTAGCCAATGTTAGCGGGCTATAAGCTGGGCTATCAGCTATTTTCTTATGAATTTTATTCATGCAAAGATATTGCCATTTTTTCCGTATTAATTTTTGCCTTGCCTGGCCGCAATGAGGTGACATGCAATTCGTTAGTGTATTTTCTGATTTTTGTTACATTTTCAACATTTGCTTTCGGCTCTTTTTTCTAACTTGAGAAGTCTTGAAATGCGATTACTCTTGCAATGCGGCACCTGTTTATAATGTCTTTCTTATTTATTTACACGAAGAATTCCCACGGCCAATCTGTGTGATCTGGTAATACGCTGTCGTTTTCCACATGAACTAACTGGTCGCGGTTCCTTAGTACCTTTGTAATCTGTCATTTTTTTTAAATCTGGCATTCGTGTTCACTACCGACATTAGTGTCTATTAGTACCTGTAAAGTTGGCAATAAATATTACAGATTCTCATGTACACAGGGAAAGTTGGCAAGAAGTATTGGGAATTCTAATGTAAACTGAAATATTCAGCAATCCAGCAATACCGCACCGTACTGCCGATGAATGCTTTACATCCGTTGAGACTGATAGAAATCCTCATGTTATAAATACAATCAAAAACTTGTAAAGTAAAAAGATTCGTTACATGGGAACACGTTCAAGTGGCAAACCTCATTTGAAGATCATGCGCTAGTGAGTAATACATAAAACAGATGCGTGCCGTTTATAGTATAACTTTGAGAGGGAGAAATTATTTTCGTGTTCACCATCCCTCACGTCGTGTTGTTTGTGAAAGCTGTCAGGTAATTTTGTGTTCAACATTTAGTGCAACCGGGGCAACGTAAATATTCTCCTAGAGTGTCAACACAGTTTAGATCTGCTTATACTTTGACAACGTCCACTGAACTTTATGCTTATTTGCTATTTGTGCTATCATTGAATCAAGCTTTGCATTTTTCTGACGGGGGAAATGTCGAATCCAAAATAGGGGAATGTAAGGTCGTATAGGGGTCATTAAATTGTCTACTGACAAAAATTAAAGTGGAAGTAACTGATACTTTTACAGTTTTTTAACTTTTTTTGTTTAATATCACTTTTTATTCATGTTCTAAGTTCCAAACAGTAAGGTGAGATGAACAATATTAAACTCGTCAACTCAGCCCGTATAACGACGGAAAATGCGTTGGGTACTATTGAACATGAACTTGCAGTTGACTCATAAAACAAAAATAGGGGACGAACCTTCAAACGTTGCAGCTACCATCCCTTGAAATCCTTTTCAAACGTCGCCAGTTCTTTTGCCTTTAGTCTTAATAAGCAAAGTTTTCTCGAGTGAAAATAACGCACCATGTATGCATATCTTTACAAGGTGACATTCCAAGCGATCAAGTTTAAGTGCCTTATATCACTTTTATATGAAATACAACTTCAGCAGCACTTCAACTACGAGTTCGGCCTTATTCAACCAACTTGCAAAGTGTACCTCCAGAAAAACGACGGAACTCGACTTGATCCGAATGACCGTTCTTGGCCTGACGTTTTCGCAAACACCGCAGGTAGCAAGTATTAAAGTAGTGCGCGCCTCGGAATGGAAGGAAACTTGAATCACTCCTTTTTGAAATCAAGAACAACAGTCGGGGACCTCCGTTCAAAATTTGGTACCAGAGAAAATTGCACAAATTTACCAACAACTGAAAGTCAGTGTGGCCTCAATACCTGTGTCGATCTTTGAAGAAATATTACATTGTCGATTTTCACAAGCGAAGTCGGTGAAAACTTTATTCACGTCACTCCATGAGCTTCAAAATGAGCCCCTACATACGATAGACCAAAAGAGTATTCTTTGTATATCTCTTCCCGAGGCACACTATACCTTTACGGTTAAACGTTTGCACATTGCATGATGGATGTTTAGCTGTAAATTAGGGACCCATTTGTGTCACATAAATTGTCACTGTGGATATTTCATTCTCAATAAAACAGAACTTACTTTAGATCACTCTGTTACATCTGTCATTAAAAATAAAATGTCTAGATGAAATCGATCACTCAGACAAACTTAATAATTTTTACAATATCAATCAAATGAGGTACAGCGTATGAAATGGCAAAATATTTTGTCACAAGTTTTAAATGTTACAGTAGCTTTCCTCGGTGTCGGTGCTGTATCGCCACCTCACGCATATACAATAACAATGGTTAACAGTATTTACATTTGAGGCGCCGATAATGGGGGTGTCCAGGGAAAGACTTTAACTTGTAAAGTGACTAGATTTTTACACAAAGAAGGGCGTTTGCCTGATCGAACTATATTAATTACTTTGGAAAAAATATGTTTTCTGCGTCATGGTCGGTTTCCAATAGTTATCATATAGACAAAATCGACATTCCAGACGTCTAACTAAACAAAACATAACTTCAAATATTTCAATTATTTGCTGAAGCGTGACCTCCGTAATATATTTTCTTTCGTTACTGCACAACATTAAGCAGGGGGGCGTCTTACATTTTAATAGTCCAACGTCATGACACTCGCTGGCTAGGTGACATAACTTCAGGTACTGCTTCGTTGAACTTACGTGACCCCGATGATTGACTTGATAACCTTAAAGTGCTCTTCAATAACGACAGCAATGCGGTTTCAGCAAACGCCTTTTATCGTGAAATGGAAAGAATTTGATAACATTTTCATTCTCTTTTGGTTTCTTTCTACACAGTCTATTGAATGTGAAAACTTAATGAGATTTCTGTTCATTAGATTGCCCAACCCCTAGTTTAGGGGAGTATGGCCTATATAAGATTACCTTTGAAAGAGAAAGAACTGAGGAAACTTACATCAGGTTGACCATCGGTCATCAGGATTATTCTGGGGGTCATTTTCTTTCCTCCGGGCAAGCTCAGAACTCCACCTGAATTTTAAGATTGATGTAATAGCACTCAGTGATGAAATTGTAATGGCAAATTCAAAGAATGCTAAGATTAGACACAATGTAACTTTGAGAAAATAGATTGTTTATAATTCCAGCCACCACCCTTTCAACTATAATCTCCCCTGACTAGAGCTACTGTACCGCCACTAATTTTTCGACGTGTACGTAAAATAAACTCATATGGATCTTCAACAACAGCCTAGGCCAATCATATCGCACCAAACGTTCTCTATATTTTGGAAGATTAACATCTGAAAGATAGGATGGTAGTCCATGAGTAAACTTATTCTGAAGTGACCAACAATATTTAATGCCCAAGCATAATTTGGATCGGAAATTGAACAGCAGTGAAGGACGGATTGCAGTCGTTTCACTCACTTTTTGGAATTCTAGAATATATTCGGTCGCTAAAATCAACATAGATAACAAAACGAATTCCAATTTGCAACATTTATCGTCATGAGGGCGTATTTCCTAGGATCGATTTGTAATAGGTCACCCGAAACGATCGAGTCGACCTGCATATGCATAAGCTTGTGACCCACCCACCTCTGACGATGATTTCTCTCATAGCTTCCAACAGTCCTTTGGCCATGGGTGTCTTTCCACCAGGAGTCAGGCCGTCTACAACGAAAGCATGAACCTTATATGAAGGAGGACAAATCTCTTCATGGCTATGACTACTTCAGTAAGCTTTTGCCGGGAATTACAAAGAAGTGACTTTGAAGAGGTAAATTACAATGAAACACATCCAAACCGAAAGTACAGGAAATCACAGCTTTTTTACTCACTTATCGCTCTTAAAACGCGGCTGTAGTCATTTGTCAGTGTTTGCACTACACGGACAGAAAGGCCGAATTCTACCACTGCCACGTTCTCCTTGAGATCGAACTGTTGAGATGTTTGGTGCACGCCGAGTAAGAACTCCTTACAGGCTTTCTTCAACTCTGCCAGGCCCCTACCGGCCATGGAGCCTGATGTATCCAAACACAGCACTGTGTCCAGCGGCATGGCGAACCTACACAAAATAGACCAGATTTGACAGAATGCTCTAACAGCTATATCACAAATGCAATAGCCTCCATATGTAACACATGTTCGCCCAATTAAAAGTGAAATTATGCTTTTCATATTCCTCGTGTTGAACCAAAAGGGTAGCTCAAAAGTCTGTGACGTCTTCATTATCAGGAGGCTTTTTAGAATACACCCACCTTACTTGAGAAAAATTGTCCTTCCCTTTTCAACCCTACGGACGAAAACGCGGTCAGAAATAACACCTCCTTGAATTAACCGAATTGTGTTCCTAAACAGGTCGACCTCTGTAAGACTGTCGACACGGAAGTAACTGCAAGTTAAATTGCCTCAGATTATGATCAATCTACACCCTTCAAAAATTTATTGCACAGTCATTTCTACCAGGTCGGTACGTCGGGTGTGAGATACTATCGCAGGGACTCAGAATGGCACTTTGACCCGTCAGTGCAGGCCACGATGCAAGTGAAGCAAGTTTTGTATAATTTCAAGATTTTTAATTTCGAATTGGTTGTTATTGATAACTTTGACGGGTAAGTGCTCCGTCATTTTGACGCAAATATTTAGAATCACGTAGGTTGTTACTGCCTGCACACTTTTAAAACCCCTGAAACCCTACACACTGCCAAAGGTTTCGACGGATATTCTCCTGCCTCCGTGAAACCGTTGAGGGCGCGCGATCTGCAATACCCCAAAACTCAATGTTTCAAGTGAAATTTTTGTACGAAATTGAATGAAACACAAAGCTTAAACTATTTTGAACGCCATAACTTTTATGTTCTCGAAAAGTCCAACTGGTATGTTTTCATGTTATAGTATAGGTAGCTTTCATTTTGTTGTTTTGTTAATTAACAACTGAGCGATAGGGCATTGAATTCCACGAACTCTGTGCCCTTATGCCATATATGGAGTTACCGTTGACATCATCGCCCTTTACACTACACTACACTACACGTAAGACTATAATTCGATCGAGGTACTAGGTCTTATGCCTGTAAGATTCAAATTCAAGATTCAAGAAGCTATTCACTTGTTCAAGTGATATTAAGATCCGTATAATTTACGTTCACCCGATGTGAGGCTGTGCGGGAGTAAATTTTGTGTGGTTTGACGCGAATAGGTAAGTAGGTCATATGACATGTAACAATGTACAAGCAAAAAGAAAGCTAAGAGATGTTTGCTGATTTCTTTGCTCACATGCCATACATGTAGATCAATTTAGTTTACATCTGTATAACTGAAGTAATGGATTCATTTTGCTGTTTCATCGTAATGGCCATAGTTTAACAATATTCATTTATTGCGTTATGACTTAATACAGCTACCCGGAAGTGGCAGAACCTTGCGCCATAGAGTGTCTATTGTTTTCTTCCGGATCGCCACAGCGAATAGGGAAACGTTTCATGTCAGTTTCAGTTTTACTTAGATACGGGAAATTTCACTCTGGGGAATCCTATATCTGAACTCGACGCTTGTCTGAGAGTTCATTGGGTGAAACCCTGTGCCCAAGTCGAATAATGAGCAAAGTTCAGGAGCGTGACTGGCAATGAAGCTACCACAATACTGTATCCATGCGTGTGAACTGAGGGCCATCGTCATTTTTTTGGCCTGTCTGTTTGTATCCCATTTAAACACGTAGTCGGACGTACTAGCAGTATTAAATAAGATATTACTAGTATATCTTGGTCAGAAGATGGATCCAGAATCATTATTTTGCTACTGTTAAGCAGTATAATAGAATAATTTCATTTGCTCTGAGAGCCTATTTAGATGGCTGTGTCACGATAAGTGTTTATCTGTAACTAAATCAATAACTGACCTCTGCGCAGGGTCTACTGTAACGTGACCACGGCATTTGGAGTTTGCAACATTGGTGATAGGCCAAAATGCCGCTGGACACTGTATTATGTTTGGACACCTCTGGCAGTATGGCCGGACGAGGATTAAGAGAGCTGAAGAAAGCTGTGGATAGTTTTCTCCATGGTGAGAACAATCAAAATGTTATTTCTGTTAAAAGATTTCATCTTTTTAATCCTTTTCATGCCAGATTGTTTTTATGACAACCGAGATATTTACTTGTATGTACGGTATGCATTTGTTTACATGCAAACCAAAAATGGAAGCAATATAGCCTGGCGTGATTTTCGACGAGTTGCTGACGTAAGCATCACAAACATTTTCACAAAATACAGACTGATTACATTTTGTATTGCTATAACCATTGCCTCATGATATTATCATGCAAAATATTACGTAGAGCCCAGTTTTAAGACTATCACATAGAGGGCGCTCCTCTGGTAGATTTCAAAAGTGAAAGTGAAAATTCTTCAATTCTATTTCCTCTATAAACTTTTTCTGTTTGTCATTTATACATCTAAATACTATTTTTCCTTGTCTGTTTATCGTAATTTCAGTCGAGTTCAAAACGAATTTGACGAGAATCTCGAAATTAAGATGTGGAATCCGAAATTACATGTCTGTGCAGTAATTTTCTAACGACAAATTTGCTTGTAGTACACACGCGAATCGAAAATACAATGCTTGAAGGCTTCTGTGCACAACGTTACTTCGAATTTGCACTGATGGGAACATAACAAGAAATGACTAACGTAAGATCGATTTTTAGACACTCGTAAAGTGTTATCACTATGACAATGACAATACACGGCTGCAAGCTGTACTCAAACACGCCAAAGAAAGATAATAAGTCTAATCTAGTCAGACGAATAACGTTTTACCCATGATACATGTAATTTCATGCAACGTCAATTTATTTCGTTAAACCTGTTTATCTAAATTAGTTCAGAATAATTTATTCTTTATCCACCAGAAACGAACATTTCTCAGTCTCAAGCAAATATCTATCTTCAGTGAATATTCAGAACCTAATACTACCTAAATTATAAAATTAACAATACTTGGTATACACTAACAAAGGTTTAGAAAACCTGGCGCTAGGATAAGTAAGAATCTCTCCGGGCAAAGCATTCCATATTTTTACTCCGTTGTAGATAAAACTTCTTTTACAAATTGGGTTCTGTGCCCTGGAATATAAAATTTTCTCTCTTTGCAGACTGGTATTGCGTTTGTGGATCTGCTTACCTTTAAATACATTCATTTAATCAGGGGCAAAATTATTCATAACTTTCATAACTTTGTACTTAACACTGATTCATTAAAAAAACTTTCACGAATAGACAACCACCTTAAGGATATAAATAAAACATGACTTGGAGTATTACAATCTTGATCTAATCACTCTAGCAACAAATTTCTGCCGTCTTTCAATACGAGATAAAAGAATGGTTGAACAATGACCCCATATGTTCGAACAATAATCACAATGTGGTAAGTGAAACAATTATAACTGGTCAACAGCTGCTGCAGCTTAAAAGCAACCTTACTACATATTTTACAGACATATATATCCCAAGTCAAAGTATCATCAATTGACAGATCTAAAAGCTTTCCTTGCTTACAACATTCAAACTGCTCGTCATTACGCACAACTTTTATACATTTGTCTATTCTAGATTTTTACAGGGAGGTTCCAATTATTATCACCACCTTGGTCTTTTCTGAATTTATACTCATGTTATTATTACAAAAACAGCTAAAATGGATTTCATGTTACCATTCAGCTTAGTTTCAAGTTCTTGGATATTGTGGCCCACCGCTCATGCCACTTTGTCGTCAGCATACATATTGATTTCTGAATTTTCTAAAGCTCGGGGAAGATCATTAATAAAAAGGAGGAAGAAAAGAGGGCCTATAGAATTGAGTCCTGAGGGGCACCAACACTAAGTGGAAGAGCATCACTCAGGGTCCCATTAAAGCTAACTGACTGGGATCTATTGTTAAAATATGATGCAAGGAAAAGAACAGTTTTGTTGGAACACTCATACAGTTAAAGTTTTTGCGGCAATATATTGTGATTTACAAGGTCAAACGCTGTTTCTGAAGTCAATCAACAGGAGTCCAATTCTGAGCGATTAAATCTAGCACTTCAATCGTTCTAAAGAAATTGCATGTACCGTTTTTTCTTAGTAGTTAGGATCATCTCGCTTTTTTTTTTTAGGGTTTTTTGTACTTTCAGTGTTTTTAAAATTTTTGAATTTTTCTGTACAATTTTCTTTCTGTGTTTTTTTTAAATGTAAATTGTGTAAATTTTGTTTTACTCGACACTGTTTTAGAAGAGCCAACGGCTCAACAGTTTAAAAAGGTTAAATAAAGGCTAATAATAATAACAAAAGAAGAAGAAGCATTTAATTGTTCTCATTTTCGATTAGGTGTGGAAGTCACAGCTCGCGAATGCAGCCTGAAGGAAAATGTGGCTGTTGTGGAGTTTGGTAAAAACGAAAGAATTGTACAGCCCCTAACGAATCAATACGACAAAGTGAAACGGGCTGCAGGTACGTAGGGAGCTCTGTTGTGGTGTTCAATAAACTGTGCCAGTCGAAGTAGCTAAACAGTAGTTGTGTTTCAGCATCGACACTGTCCGTACTGCTCTCGTGCTATGATATCTGGTGTATCCAGTACAAGGATCGAGTGATTCCTTATGGCGTGTCATGGATTGTAGCTGGGAGGAATTTTCACACAGCCACTCTAATTTCCCGCCATGATAGCGCGATAAATGATTGAAATCAACGCAATTCTCTGTAGATTTAGAAAGTGCTTGATCTCAATCACTCGTATAACATAACTCTATTTTGCAAAATGTCATCGCTATACACCAAGTGCCTTCGGTACACATGGAATATACGTGTAGTATACGTCCACCCATAGTCTTGAATCACCACACGCACGTCTGTTATGACGTTATTTGACCAATGTGAACTGACTATAAGGAAATACTTTGTGTAATGCTAACCACATTTATGGTTTCTATCGCAGCGGGCTTGCAGGCCGGGGGACGCACCCCTATGTTTGCTGGACTGATGAAAGCGATGGAGGAGATTCTTCAGAACGGTAGGTTGTGAATAATACATAATATTTTACTCAATGTGCTTCGAGCCAAAAATCCAGGCACCATCGGGATCCTCCGATAGCACACCTCTGGTAGTTGACATTATTTCATAAAAATGTAAACTCATTTTAGGGGATATTATCGTAAAAACGTATTTTTGCAAATTTTTCCTATATTAAACGACTGATCACTGGCTAATATGAAGGTTGATTACTATAATTTGAATGTACCCGACAATATATGGCATTGAGACGTTTTGCCCAGTCAGCTGCTTTGATAACCAGTCGTCCTTTTTACATGATTAAAACAGTGAAATTTAAGAGACTCCAGGTTCAGTACTGGACGATTAAGAAATATTTGCCTATTTCAAAGTTATTCATGTGAAATCACATAAATCGACCTCACATACCCGTAATGCAATACATATATAAGATTACAATGTCATTACTAGAAACGCAAAAAAAGTCAATCATGGACAGTTTTCGTCGCCGTCAGTCACTTAACCTTAATTACTTACTCCCACACTTGAGGAACTGTCGTGTTTCATTGTAAACCGATACAACATCGTTCCGATGAGATCTCGTGTGTATGGACACACTCGAAACATTCGCTTGCTTTGGTCGGCAGGTGGCGTTCTCCAAATATCTGGGAGGCGGATAACTCCCAGAGTAATCTTGATGACAGATGGTATACCGACAGACGAGAACGGCGAGTCAGACGAGGTAAGGTGGAAATTTTGGCATTCGAGTTGCCTTCAGTGTAAATTTAAGAGCGATACTGTTAAAGTGTGCTCTTTTTCGAAGGCTTCATGAAAATTATACGACAGTGCTTAAAAAAGATAATTTAGATCCACACATTTTCCAGATCTAAGACTATAACCAGATGTTTGGGGAAGTTAACATTGTGAATAGGGGGTACGACAATCTTAAGAAATATAAAATAAATACATATGTCATATTTTTTACGTTTTTGTGTATGATATTAAGATATCAAAACGTTTTGACCAAAAATTGAATCATTAAAGGTTTTCCTGTGTGTATAAATGTAAATAAGTCAATACTCGCAGTGTTACCAGCACATTTCAACTATAGTCGGATCGTGGACTATTTTACTCAAACGTTGATATAATTACAACACAAAGCGAGTCAATAAATAAAGAAATCGATCAACTTCACTGCTTAGATCTTATATTTTATATCATATTTTACCAACTTGGTTACAATGGAGACAGAACGTGAAAAAAGAAAGAAAATGAGTCATATATTCTATACTTCGATCCATACAGGCAAAAATACAAGTCTTAAAAGCAGCTGCAGCATTTGGTCCAGGATATAAAGAAGTTGGACTTCCTCATCCAATACCTATCGCATGTGTTGGATGCGGTGAATGTGATCCGGTAAGTAGCATGGTTGTCTATGTGAAATGGTGCTGCAATGCTTAGCTATATAAACATTAAAATTTAAACAACAAGATTCTACTGATTAGTGAATTTTAAGTGTGTTTATAATTTTAATTGATTCCTTGCTGTAACATTTAAATAATTAGATTGAAAGGAAAATAAGAAATTGACAGCTTTATCATACAATAATTTAATTGACTGTAAAAATAATTTGTAACAACAGTACACACATACACAAATAGGCAACGTGGTACACAATTATAAACTGTAGGTGAACGGTTTTGTGAAAGTGTTATTACCCCATATGAAACGACTGCATATCGTCGCTTCGATCAATTATCTTTCAAATAGTTATTTTCATTTGCTTGATGATTTTAGTCCTTGTCATAACGTGAAGCCCGGTTGGCAAAAGACCTGTAATTCACTTCCGGGTATAGTTTGGGTGAAAGGTAGAGCAGACCTTTGAGTTTTGATACCTCGCATTGGTGATTGTTTGGTTAGAACTTTGATTGGAAGTATTTTTGTAAAGATAAGTGACTGTGTACCTGAGTCAAAATGCAGAGTGTTGTGAAAGATGGCTGTAGCATTTTATGATGCTGGAGGGAGTATATTGCCCATAAAAATCATGAAAATTAGCATGATTTCTGCATAAACACCTCTAGGGGCGCTATTTTCATCATAACTAAAATTTCCGTGGACTTGATCATACGAAACTTGATGAGTAGTCAAGCTGACATTGACCTAACACCTGTCAAGAGGATTCGTGTAGCTGAATGTTTTAAAATGGGGAAATTCGCTACTGTGGTGGCCCATATGGGATATCTATTCTGTCTTGTGCCAGCCATCAGCTTTCAGGTGGATTAAGTTTATGTACTATATGTGATATAGCGGGTATGTGTGGATGCTTTATGACCTCTACAGCGTATGGAGGAGTCACGGTCAGAAAATTGTAACAACTTAGACCAGTTTCTGTTTTAAAGATTGGGATTTATTTTTAAAGCAGTTTTGACGGCGATGTCTTCGCTATAGGCACCGTACGTTGTGAGTTCGAATACGATCGAGAATTAACTAGATTTCGTACATTCTTTTTACCGATCTAAGGAACTGCTCGGGGCGATTGCCAAACTTACCAATGGTATGTTCGTCGTTGTCGACAACGTTGAAGAACTGAGCACTTTCTTTAAAAGACAGGTTGGTAAATAATATAGTGTAGTTTAAACTGTTTCATCAATTGGCCATACTTTAATTAGTGGACTTGCTCGAACCTATCATATTATCAGAACCTCACTGCTTATACATTGTCTCATTTGCATACATCTGTGCACCTCGTAAATTGCATTAGATGTCACTGCAGGTCAAAAACACCAACTAGTCTTAAAATGGTGAGCAATTGGCCATACAATGTTTAGAAGATAAACAATAAATACGGGGCGTTGAGTGTAATCTGTCGATATGGTCTTACCAACAGGTGCTACTGATTCGATTTGCCGCCAAATTTGCAGACGGTAAGCAAAGTTTTCATCGACAATATAAACGTGTTAAATTTTTACGGTTGTCAGTATTGCACAAACATATCACACATGTCTCCGTTTCAACAACTCGACTGACATGTCAGTTGCGTCAATCGGGCATGAGAAGGGCATTGCTGAACGAACGAAATGAAGATTTAACGAGTAGGCAAATTCTTTGAATTCTCATTTTCTACCCACCATGTGTAGTATTAATGAATTACTACCATGAAGGTCACCACTTAAAGATATATAATCATCAAAACTAACGTTTAAGTAATTGCCAAACGCAAAATGGACCCAGGAATTTTGAATGGCCCTTTATAAGCTGTTGTTCATAGGTTCCATTATTCTTGGCTGGCATTAACGGGGAGGTAGCGCACGGTTCCCAACTACTGGTACTAGTGACAACTCTTGACGTTATTTTGTTTTGATTTCTAACAACGTTTATTCACTTTTCCATGACAACCTACAGCCAATCAGGCTATGGCATTATGACACCGATTTCAACGTCGCTGTAAAAGATGTACGATTTTTAAAATGAATAAACTTTTTTCGAAAATAAATTAGGGCTGCCTTTGTCCATACTGGTAAAATCATAAGCAGTCACATTGTTGTGATTCCGCAGACAAACTTGTACCAGTAAAATCATAATGAAGTGGAGTGAAATGAACTGATTGTGTAATGTTCTGTGACAATTTTGCAGACATGGAGAATCTATGTTCTCTGTTGGTGATGCGTGAATTTATGAAAGCCCTTGGCGAAGCTGTAGAAGAAGCGGAAGCACAGGCCATGATGGGAATGTTGATGGGTATGATGGGAATGGGGAATAGGGTAAGTTAAGTGTTCACCAATCAGGATGGCTCATACATGTATGCAGACATAAACGAACGTCTGTTGTCTTTTAGATAAATCCTCTGTGACCAGTCTAATCATCACGTAGCGAATGTACAGATTTGAAAATTCTTACATTCTGTTTATCTATCCGTGACAGGAACTTGAAGGGTTACCGCCGCTAGGAAGTAGGATAAGACGCGGAAAAGATTGGAAATGGAAGGACCAAGATAAAAATGGGGTTGGAACAGTAATTGAACATGATAAAGAAGGTAAACGGTTAAAGTTCCATTAGCTGTATCTTCTTGCGATTTTTCCGTTAGTTTTGATTGAAATGATCACTGAGTTATGTTGAATAGCCTGTCAAATAACAGAGAATCGCATATTATTCGGAAACATTACGTGCCCTACAACTAAATAACATGTGATTTTACAACGAAAATTTCAATTTTTGTCCGGACAGAAATACAAACTCTGTTGACACGCGGATTGCAACGTAGGCATTCTTCTGCACCTGCGCGAGCCATTTACAGCAATTTCAAAATAAATATTCATTACTTATGCCCGGCACTTACGTCGTAGTCCATTGTCCGAGCACGTTGCGTAGCCAGATGTCTGGCAATCCATGACGCAATGTTGTTTTCATCCCGCAATAAACGTGAACTTGTACATCTGGCGTGATCGCGGCGTCACCATATCTGCGTTCTCCCCAGCACGCTGAGCATGCCAGACGTCAACAAACGAGCTCGGAAGGGCAACACGTTTGAACAAAAATTAGCAGTTTTATGTGGCTATAACATCACAAATCATGTTTGTTTCTTCGTAAAACAATATTTTGCAACAAATATGAGCCTCCAACATGGAATTTGCCGAGGTAAAAAATGGTCAAAAGTTACAAATAATGGCCCTTTAAAATATGTAACACTCTTTTGACAAACTATTACTATTTTATTCGAATGTAAATAAAGGACAACATTATGCAATCAATATGGCGGCTCAATTTATCGTCTCTGCAATGTTATCAAATCATGGTGATATGCGCACTTATTTCCACAAAATTAAAAAAAGAAAAGTTTGTAAAAGCGTTCCATTAGTTTCAATTGTACAATTTAACGTTCCAGGTTGGGTACACGTTGAATGGGACCACGGGGACGACAACAAATACAGATGGGGAGCGGAGGGTAAACGAGATCTTAAGGTAATATGACATTCTCCTTCAACCATTTCGTACCTTATTAAATTAATGTTAAATGTACATACATACAATGAAACAAGGGAAATGTTTATGCCGTCTCTGCTTTTCTTTGATAATTTTCAGACTGTTGATGAACCACGTATTTTGAAACCGGGCGAGGATATCAAAGTCGGAGTGCGAGTTCAAAGAGGTATGTAATAAGTCGTCATGGGCTCCGTACTTAAATACCTGACGAACTGAGATGAACCATGTGACTCTATCAGTCCAATACATTTAAAATCCCCTTTAGTTGTAAATTTTTTGCGTTTTACTCACAAAATATATATCAGCCAATCTCCGGAGAGATGTTCCGGATTCCTGTTATGTAGCCGCGGCAACATTGTCTCTAAAAGTGTCAAAATTTTAGTCCTTGGTAATTGATTCGGTCGATTAACTTCAGGTGGTTACGTGTATATTTGTGCCGCCATATTTGAGTTACGACTCGAAAATATTAAGTTGTTCAAATCTAAGTCGTGGGTTCGCCACTTATGTTTGAAAAAAACGTACCATGGTTAAACTCCGGGAATCACTTTTACATAAGTTGCATTCGATAACAAATTTCGGAAAAAAAATTGCAGAAATGGGGCTTTAGTATCGGTTTCTTCAGTAATACCATTATCATTGCTTGGATGGTAGGTTCATGTTGATTTTATAAAGTTGATGAAAGTCTCACAGATTTGACAACTTGTTATTTGAAATGTTTTAATTACACGGTTGTTACTTGACTCAGGTAAAGATTGGAAATGGGATAACCAGGACGGTGGTCCAAGCAACATAGGATTTGTCTATAGAGTGCATACAGGAGCTAAAAAGGGCTTGGTGCAGGTCAGTTTCAAATAATATGAGCGAAAGTTTTGTGCATTTTCGGTACGAATGATCGGTGTTATTTATCATTTGAAACGAAATGCAAAAAATTGTACGGATACCAACTCTAATAACTATTAAAATGACTTTATTCGTATAGTTTGGGATACAAAGAGTTGACGGTAAACTTACCGGTTTTAAAGTACTAGAGTCCTCCAACTACTTGTGAAACATAATCTTACATGTAAATCAATATTGAAAATGCTTTGTTTGTAGGTACGGTGGCCGAGTGGTGTCAAGGCAGACTATCGTTTCGGATATGAAGGCAGCTATGATCTAAGAGTAATAGGGTAAAGTCACTGATTTATCTTCAACACTAACACATTTTGGAAATTGAGAGCGACAAATCTTTAAGGGAACAGAAGTTGGATAGACTATGGAACGAAGGGAAGAAGTTGAACCAATCGTCAATTCATTTAGTAGTACTTAGTCTTTGTTTGCGGTAACCGTAGACACAAATATGAATATGGGAATATAGTATTGTTATTTTCGTTTCTGAAAGCAACGTTCCTCGATGTTAAAAATGATAAAAAGGGTTACAGATTACATTAAATCAGAAACTGCAAGTGTTTTCAGATTTTCTTCACTAGACAATCTTATAAGGCACCCCGGAGTTGCATCCCTTCGTTAAAGCAGAGCTTGTTATATTCAATTTCTTCTCGTTTTTGAAAGTGAAGTTTATACACGAATAAAAATTCATCAGCAGATATGTCTACAATCGACCCGAAGCATCGTTTCTACAGATTTGTAAATAAGTAAAGCAAACGCAAAATATAGATTCTTCTTGTCTTATCAGAAGTGGAGCAACGCCCTCAATAGTGAGTACTGCAACGCCGAAGTTGGTTGAAATAGACGACAGTGGAAGTATACCGAAATCAACAGTAGCAAAAGCGCCCCCAACGTTATTGGCTATAGAGAGTGGTCGGAAAACTCCTGCCGGAGCCGTGCAAGTTTTGCCGCCACCTCCGACGTTACCGAAGTTCACCGAAAAGCTAAAGGCACAGAAAAATCGTGAAATACTGGAAAAAGATATCGGTAGGTTGAATGTCTTGTTTTGAAGACCTTTGAGGATTTGTTTTACAGTCTAAGAATGAACGGTCAGCCGTCAAACGTATCAGTTATGCACAATATAAAGACCCTATCACATCTTCATATTGTACTGTAGACGGTAAAATTCTTACACCATCGTGTAGAGACCTGTCTCACAGGTACACCATCATAATAACCCTATGAAGTCGCTACTAACCCTGACCTGAGGGCTGTGTACCAGGTTCATGACACGAATCACACGTATGGTCTATTGACTGGTTTAATACTCTGTAATCTATAATGCCGAGCGGCTTCTAATGATAAAAGTCTTTCCAGTCTCTCTCAGTTAACCAAACGTGCGTTTCTCTATAGGGCAGTAACGAATGAAAAAGGATATGCTAGAAGTTTGGATTGTTTGTAAGGTAGCATACACGGTATGCTTAGGACTTGTCAAAATGTGAATGAATTAGCAAGCACTCTGTAAAGTCCGTCGCAGTATGAACTGATTAAGTGTTAGTCCGTGTTAGAGTCTTTAGGGTCAGTAGATATCTTAATGCATATAATGTCTAGCTTTCCGTCAATAGGTCTACCCGTCCGTGTCTGCCTACATGTGTCGGTCTGTTTGACTCCTTAAATTTCTCTACACTAGTATAGCGCCGTAAAAAGTTTACACCACTTATTTCGACTCGGGACTTTCTTTTCAGGGGCTGCACCAGCTGCAGTAAGTTCGGGAAAAGAAAAAGTAACCTGCTGGAAATGGAAAGATGACAGTGAACAGTGGCGATTACTTGACGATCAAGTGTGCCAACAATTGGAAGCTAGCTACAGACAAAATCCCGCTGGCTGTGTCTCAGTAACCATCGGCAAGTACGGGTAGGTTAAGAACTACCTATCGTGTCTGTGATACAAATTATTCTTATGAAATTCTGATAACACAACATTAATGAAGTTGTGTCGATTACTTATGAAATTGCATTCATAATACCGACAGTGTGGCTTTAAACAAAATGTTCATGCTCTGAACAAGACTATACAATATATGTTGGCTATTCAAAATTTGAAAGGCAAAGCAGAGCAAATCAAAGGAAAACGCATTATGGTGGTATTCCAAGAACCTCTCTCTAATATCATGAAGAAATTGATGATTTTTTGTTTCAGACACTAGTTAATTTGCTTAAAGAGAATATCCAAAGTGTTGGTATTAATTTATACCCAGGTACAATTTCGACTTCACCAAGATGAAACAAGTCAATCAGCAAACTAGAAGGGAACGTGATATCAGGAGAGAAGGTAGATACTTACAATATGTCTGCGAAAAACAAAGGAAAAGAAACATAAACGCGAGAGTTCACATAGATAACGCTGTGATTGTAATTTCACACATAAAGAATATTGGCGCTTGCTTTGTGGAATATTTCGGAAAGATGCTTAAAGTGAGATCCAAATATTATTATGTGAATTAGTACCATATTCATAAATGTTTCCTAATTATTTTCATATTACGCTTAAATTGTTTTTTTTCTTCTCTCCCAAATTGTAGATGTTGAACGTGACGAATATGATCTCCTACTGGAGCTTGAAAAAATGCTGCTGTGACCGGGTCATCATCACCTGAAAGGCAACAGCTATTTTTGGGTTTTCTCTATCCTGGGAAAAGACAAATTTGCAATTCTTTTCTTATTTACAAAAACACCATTATATAGTAGATTAAAAGTCAGTTTTTGCTGGAAATATATGAACAAAAGGAAAAAAGCACATACACACTCCAACTCCAGCATTTTAGAAAGTAATATGATGCATAACTTCACAATTTTTCATTGAGATTTGTTTTTTCATACTCTTTCAGCATTAGCCTAATCATTTTAATGCGAGTCTGGTCTAAAAAATAATATATCGACAATATATCGATATTAACTGCGTAATTATTAACAGCTTACTGAGCGGGATGAACAGATCTTAAAATTAAAATAATGAAGATTCCTACGCATGGTCTAGCGTGAGAGAATTTTCAGTCTTCGTCTACTTTTCATCATCATCATCATCATCATCATCATCATCATCTTCGATGTCTCTGCCGCCATCATCGTTCCACAACAACCATCATCATCATCATCATCATCATCATCATCATCATCATCTTCGATGTCTCTGCCGCCATCATCGTTCCACAACAACCATCATCATCATCATCATCATCATCATCATCATCATCATCATCATCATCATCATCTTGTAAAACATCGAAAAGTTTCAACTCATTTATGTTTGATAAAGAATCGACATTTTGAAAAATTCTGCCACAACGGAAAATATTGATATCATATATTTGCAGGATATTTTTATTGCCATGAAATCCTTCTCTTTGCAGCTGTACCGCAGTAGTTGTGACGGAAGCGAAAACAGTTAACACACTTATAGGGCCAGTAGTAAAGGTCAGGGGTAAAATTAATCACTCTGTATTTTATACCGAATGCAAGATGCAAAGTGTGAGCGGCGTTGAGGCACTATATATATATCTGACATAACATATCTGTAGGAACAATTCTCATTGTATCATAGACAAACAGGCAAGTGACTTACCGTGTGTTGGCGTAACTTTGTGTATTATTTGATAAAACATATTTTAAGCGGTTTATTTTCCTACATTATCCAAAAATTGGAATTCACATCATTGTTGAACGTTTTCATTTGAATTCTCGCCTAGGATTCTGTCTGTGTATATGTGCCGATAGAACATGACTTAGTGGTAAGGATGGAGACTCGAGTCAACAGACTTTGTCTGAGTGTTATAACATCATTTACAGTGATTTTCCCCGTAATTAAGTTTGTAAATAGATGAATTTATAAATAAATGTCATACATTATTATACCCAACTGTAGCCCACTCATGATTATGACGAGTGTTTGATACATTTAGAAGTAGCTATGACATAGCCATTTCTAAATGAATCAACACGTCAAACACTAAGGTTTGTGATAGCCATTATTACCATAGGAATAAAGGACAACACATTGACCATTAACGTCTATGGGTCAGGAATGGTGACACGAAACCAAGAATGAACGTAGCCGAGCACAATAACTCGGTCTTCCTTTCACTCAACGCTCACAAATAAAAGTTTATGGTAAACACGAAGCCCCTTGTTTTTTCATATACCAGGAACAATAAAAATTTCCCAATTTTTGCAAAAGTTTGTGTTTGCAAGAGACTGGTTTGTAGAAGTACATATATGAGAAAATATAACATAAACATACAACAATACACGCATTCGCTTACACTACTCGTTGCCCTTTTTGTTGTCTGCACATTGAACAAAATAATTTGGCTCAAGGTTTAAGTATCGTGAACTGATACGAACGATAGTGAAAGCGCTCACTGAGCGCAATTATGCACTGCTATGCTTGGGTGTGCCGTCTACGATAATCGTTGTGGCGTAGTGAAAAAAGCACGAATTGACTCAAATTAGTTAGGACGCATTGCATACTTTCAAATGTCAGTGAATATTTAAATGTTTCAATATTACACATATTCATGGGCCTGAAAGGGACCGGTATATCGACACACCACGATCTGAATGGGCCTAGTCTCGAAACTAACGGTGTAATAGTTGTATTCGCACTTTGCTGCAGATTGAAGTAATAAACCAACAGATCTATAGATATACCACTTAATTTCCTTGCAGTACACTCCATCGTTCGTGCCTGTATGTCGTCACGGTGAACTTGTCAAAATCTCGTTGTAAACCCTTCGATTGAGGTGGTTTATTTATAATTTAAGGGTATATCATGTGACCATATTTGATTAAAGTCTCTAAAAATAGTAGGAACTAATTTGGGATAATTGGAGAGTGGATTCCTGTTGGTTTAATCTGCAAATGTAAGCTCATCTGCTTTTCTTTTTAAGTTACACAATTTTTTATGAGTAGTTTTTAATATTGCAACATTCAACTAAAGGGCACCTAACACTTTTGAGAAAGTTGAAAAATATGAAGATCCAATTATCCCAAATGAGTTCCAATCGTGTTTAAAATTTTTGATTCGCAAGGCACGGCAATATGATCTACAATAATGGTAAAACTGCATGCAGTGCCGCTTTCAAACATGATCATCTTGCCAGACACATAATAATCAGCCATTAAAAACGAACTGATTTCATTTCTTTTAGAAGGTTAGGACGACAATGATCCACTCGAGTGAATAGCCAGAATTCTTTGAGAAATAAATCATTGTGATTTTTTTTCTGGTTTCTGTTATCGATTCTTGGCGATATGAGATTAACGGATAAGGTTGATGAACAAAGTCCATATCGGTGATATATATAACAAAACGCGCTTGACACGATCCTTCACTTCGAGTCCCTTTTTAATAGAGATAATTTGCATTTTGCAATTGCAAATACTTTGGTAGGATTGCCTTTGAAATGATAGCTTAGCATATCGCCATCTCTCGTTCAAATTCGAAGTCGATCACTCGTCATAAAGAGTGGTAGTCTAGTCATTGAACATTTCGGCCCATATCATCATTCCTATTTCTGTTTCGACCTGCTAGTGAAGAACTTGCTTTCACAAGGATGGTTTGTGTCAAGATAAAGTGCACTCTGTTTATTGATATAATGATAGTAGTTCATGTGTCCGATTAAGTACTGATTCTACAGAACCCAGTGGTTTGCGTGGATAACAAAATGTCAGATTTTAACGACAAGCTAATTATTGTAGACTTAGAATAAAATTATATAAAAAAACGCCACTTGATGACCTTGAAATAGGTACATCTGAATCGGTTTAATTAATTGCCGAGCCTTTGTTTATTTTTTTGACAGGAAGAGTTCTATAGAAGGCCCAACTGTATATAGAAGACAATAGCTTGGCATATGTTGATCAAGTGACGAGTCTGCATGAGACTGTTTGTTGGTTTGTATCGGCTCATTAGCTAATACACGGAGACAGATTTACATCAACGGCATACTGCATGCGCAAAAGCTGTTGAAAGTAGCTACCAATGAACACATCTGAACAGGCTTGTGAACCATTGTGAAAGTTGTGAAAGTGAAAATTTCTGACGATATTGGAGTTAACCCCAAGTCAATAGGAACGTGATTGAAAATGGATCAAATAGTTGTTGCAAACTGCTTTAGGTCGGAAAATTGAACTGGAAAACGACGAGGGAAATAACTTTCAAATTGTAAGATAAATCCCCTGTGAAAACTTATGTCTCCGTCAATCAACCGTAAAAGTTGTGTAATTTAAGTTTCATTGTCAGTTCAAATGGTAATTTTATTTGATATTCTGTTAATTCAACTTGTAGTACCCAATAGCTATACCCGGGATATCAGTTTTCTTTGTCGTATTTGCATATCACTGAGCTTCGGTATGGAATCCTCACTTTCTTCAGACTTAAAAGTAGGTAAGCTTAAATAACTGAACTCTAAGAAATTGTACTAGATAATTAGCATAGTTGGCCCATGGAATCTAAATATGCTGCCAGATACCTCAGCTGCTCGGACTACGGTACTTTGCGCTTCAGATAACTCCATTTAAAATACAGTCTTCGTTTCAACCAAGTGAAAATCAACAGCTCCTACCGAATAAGACTGAGAGATCCGTCGCTCGAGGACGCCCTCTACGACGAACGGATCTTTCAGGCTATTACCGAAACTGAATTACCCCTACATATTAGAGAGCAGAGTGTTTTGCTTTTTTAAACAGTTCTTAACGTACATGTAATTTAAAACGAGTGTAAGAATGATTTTGTAATTCATAACCATTCAAGCGGAAAATAGTGTAGTGATATATTGTTAGAGACGTTATACGTAAATTTCTGAACAGTTTCTGCATGCAGTCTACCTCAAACATGGCAAACAAATGTCACGTAGTGAACGACGTAAATAGTCCGATTCAAAAGTCGTCATTATGTCTTGTCTTCCCCCATAGCAGCCTAGTTTACTTGAATATTTCTTCAAATATCGGATTCACTCGGGCCGTCTCTCCGAAGGTTGATAATGTTGGTGCGTTCTGATTCTTACTCTTATCATCTGGCCCCTGGTCTTCCAAGTCTTGCACCTGTGAAAAACAAAGGTAAATAACGTACAAACTTGGTAATTCTGACCACCACAATATATTTCACATCTCAATGCCTCAGGCACCAAACACAAACTAAAATCATCATTCATTCATTCACTTGCAAACGTTGTTGAAAATACAAAATCGCCATAACCAAACATCTTATAAATAATGCATCGACACACGTTGCTGGATGTCATGTGCGTATGGAAGGTCAGTCGACGATTTTCAGTGAGGCTGAGATGGAATTCACAGGGCAGTATGAGGAAAAATACTGAAAGGAGAGAGTATAAAATTAACCTACCAGTATGCCTAGGTCCCCAGTGATACTATGTATTGTTGGTTTCTCTGATTCACTGCCGTGGGTTTCCAAACGTTTGCCTTCTATCACATCACGGTCATTCTCAATTTCTGGATCTTCTTTGCTTGAATCCGGAAGAACGACATCCTTGGAATGGAGTAGGAAGAGGGGTGATCACAGAGAACGAAAAAAAATCGCAGAATTCACTTTTCATAATAGGTATTTTATCTTGCATAAAGCTCTGTTCAATTATACAAATAGTAGATTGGCAAATCATGCAAATGAATACAATGTTGAAACATTGATGCTTGACAAAACTAGACGTACATATACCCAAGTGAAAATTTAATTGTTAAAAAAAACTTGTTTGTCGTTTTCGACGAATCAAAGGTATCTAAAGTTTGTAGTGATAGTTAAATAGTTGGATCGCTGTATACAAAGTGGTCCCTGTATGTCCTTGCCTGACATTTTGCTATCATTGAATGCTATTGTTACGGTCCATAATATTTCAAAAAGGAGAAACTGACACCAAGACAATCTCGTAAGGTAATCTCTCGGGACTTGCATATTGATGAAATGCTTTAAGATTCCGAATCGATTCGCGACACAATAGAGCTACCCGTGTGTGAATACCTGATCTGTAATGGCGACCAAGTTATCTATAGCGTCACTCAGAACAGCCATGTTATCTTGCCCTTGATCGACGTCACCAGTGCTGCCATGCAATGTGTCGTCTGGTCTGTCTTCGTCTTCAGTATCTCCCATTGAAAAAACGTCCCCGCCCATCTCGAAGGCCGCGTTCCAGATAGTCACTCCGTCCTCGTCAAACTTCTTGTTCTTTCTCGCCAGACTAGAAAGACTTGATAAAAATACGATAGTTTGAGTAGGCAGAAGAACCTGCTTGATGTTGTTAATAAAAGAATTTTGTTGTGTAAAATCAATTTTATACTTGAGTCACGACACTACTAAATGACGTTATCAATCATAAGCTTACTAACCTCATTTTGGGTGTTGACACCAGCAAATGCCTTTTATTTGCTCGAAGGGAAGGCTGATAATCATAGTTTTTTCATAAATGAAGGGTTTCACAAAACCAAACTAATAAGCAATTGAATGTCGATTTTCAACACTCACGTGACTTCGACTTCGGTCTTTGCTCGGCGTCTTCTCCATACGATGACTGCGATGATAATTAACAGTAGCGCACCAGAAGCACTTACAGAAGCTACGATGACGTATGGAAAACTATGTTGTTCACCGCATGGCCACTTGGGGTTTTCGCAATGGCAGATGTAGGCATCAGCCTTTGCGCGGGATTGATTTATGTTGCAATAAAAAAAACAAAACGGGTTTAAATCTCGTTAAAATATTTAGAATGTCAAATTGCGATGCAACCGGACGAATACTTTAAGAGATGATTTCTTTTGACCGAAAATAACAAGTTCCTCAAAATACGCAATATGCCATATTACATGTATGAACAAACCCAAGTGACACCGATAGTACAAACCAGTAAAACCTATAGTCAAAGCAATCAGACTACTTATTTCTAAGACTATGATTAGCAAACATGTAAAAATCAACTAGTGAACTTACAGCCCAAAGAAATTGCACAATTACGTACAATAAATAAATCTCATTTCACTTGACCTTCATATCATATCAAATACAACATCTTAACATGTCAGTTAGTTTTTGAATTGTTTGTTTTATTTTAAAATGCTATCATTTATGTAAATTGAAAACAATTCAACAGTGACTCGGTTGTGCTTACCGTCTTGGTACATGTATAGTTAAATCTACACGGACTGTCATCACACTTGTTATGCTCAGTCTCGCAGTATTCGCCAACATATCCTTGTTGACATTCACAGCTGTAATCATGGAACCCTTGAGATCGCACCGCTCTAGTGCAATCTGGATCAGAGGCTGGCCCGACACACACGGCACCATTCATGCATGGATTGGCCAAAATATGCACACGCACAACAACGACATCGGAGTGGTACCTATTTTGATCCATTGCATTTATTTTGAATGTATCTTCACCAAAGTAGCCTTCATCTGGAACATACCGTAGGGCACTGAACACCCAGGCCAAGCGATTCTCCTCGTGTTGGGTGTCCAGACCGCAGGGGAAAACTACCACGTTTGTGTCTGGAGTGTTGTACGAGAGATGATTCTCTGTAATGTTGTCGGGGATAGCGCAGTCTTGATGGATAAATGACACATCACCAAACTGCGGTCCGGTGTATAAATGTCCATGTTCTGGAAGATGGAACATTATCTTAAGAACATCAAAGGTGTCCGGATCGTAAGCCCCCGCAATCGCTTGGAAACCCATGTAGGTTGTATCCTTTTCAGTTTCTTTTCGTTCTTCCAGAATGACGTCAAATTCGTAATTTGAATCTTGCAAGACACTGACGTGGTCAACAGCAAGGAAAATATTCGGGTTATCATTTCTCTCTCTCACCTCCACTTCAAGAGTTGCGAACGTCGATAGCAAATCGGAATCGTCCTCTCTGTCTTCCGTTACGACGTAATGGATATAGTCAGTGCCAAAACAGTCAAGGCATGGCCGATAAGTCAGCTCACCGTCTTTGGACAAAATCGCTCTTCCCAGTTGTGGTTGGGCCAGGTTGTCGTCTAACCTGAAGATGACGTCATCTCCTTCGTCATCATCGGCTTTGACCTTGAAACGTACAGTTCCCCCGTCTTCATGTAGCCATAGTTTGCCAGTTGAAGTAATCCTCGGTGGCGAATTCTGGAAGCTGCCTAAGCTGGCAAAGGTAAATTCAGTCGGCCCACTGAAATAAGCTTGCTTTGCCGCTGGCTTAGACTTGCCGGTAGTAGACCTTGTCTTAGTGTCTGTAGCACACACCTGTAGCAGAGATACGACAACTTTGACATGTCGATAGAACCAAATTTATTGTCTCGATAAAGACCGTTAACATGTGATATCGCATACATACAATGTATTTCATGCAATCTAAACTGATATGTCAATGTAGCAGAAAGGTTAGCTATGGGTACTGAATAATCGTTTATAAAAAGGTATGATTTTCACTTTGAAAATAGTTTTAGATCAGAATGAACAATAAAACCGACATGGAGACTAAAATCAACGACAATATGTCAGACACGCGCAAATTTATATCAGCGATTTTATAACTTAAATAAATTTAACTAATCAATTAACTGCGATAAAATCACAGTGAAGTTTGCCTTTTTTTTTCTTTGCGAGTTGTTTCAGGTAACAATCTTCATCAATAGTTTCAACGTACTAACAGTCTTTTCATAATCCTAGTGAATCAGCATCAAATTAGAAAAATCATTTCCTCTCGGATTCGTGGTTCTTGCGATGTGTATCTGTATAATTGTGATCTGCAATTAAGTACCCTTTGCTACCACTACATTGCATTACGAGACAATCGGTGTGCCAGGCAGGGTTTTGTGCATGCGAGCACTGTCAATTAATTTTGCAGAAAATGCACTGTAGCGCAATTTCTAGGGAGTAACGAAATCAATTAAGAAAAACACTTGCGGAAATCTGAAGTTTGCAACGTTCCCAAAATCGTTTTGTTAACAACACAAAGCGATACAATTAAAGTTCGTACCTCAACAGTGATGACTTCATCATCCCAGTTGATGTCATAATTCCCATAGCTTGCTTTGCAAGAGTGACTGGCATCTTGCCATTCTTGTAAATCTATAGGAGGAAGAAGATAGCATGGTATACAAAAAAAAGTTTGTAGATTATACTATTAAATATCTAGACAGCTTTGATCTTTGAGACGGTAAAGGCATTTTTACACACGATCTACACATGCATCAGTCTTAAATGTTCACAGGGATACCAGCAGTTATCCTTTTCTTACAACTTATGTTATGCGCCTCGGGGATATATATTCAAATTCCCAAACTTTTAAAATTCTTTTATCATATACCACTTGTGGGGCTCATTTTAAAGCTCCTGGAATAAGTTTTTTGAAAAGCGAAAATTTTATTTATCCCCCCATAGGGTTAAGACAGGGATGGCGGCTCTCTGGTACCAAACGTTGCATGGTGGCCCTTGATTTTCAGTTTTGATTTGGTGAGACAATGGTTGAAAGTTTCATTTAGGAAAGTTTGAGTAAAAACTTAAAATCTTTCACTTTCGCGGCGCATACTATCTTAATTATATGGTGATGGAATTTCGCATTTAAAAGCGGCCGGTAATCTCGATAACTTCAGTTCCTCGAAATTTTTGTTTTCCCATTACACTGACCTGTATGCCAGAATATAATTACTGGAATTCTGATGAGACCCGTCACATTGAACAGGGACGTGTTGAATTTCACTGATATACGAATTGGTGCAGTCAAAGTTTTCTCTCCGATATTTGTCAAGTAGAAGGTTGGTCCGATGACGTCTTTGATTCTGGATGACAGACATTAATAACCTTGAATTAGATAAGGGATATTTTCCATTGAAGACGCTCCATTTACAATGCACTCTACCAAACGAAAAGTCCGAGGGATACACAGGCACAGAGTTTGGGTAGGAAAGGCAGACGGTAGCCGCACAAAAAATTGCATTCTGATTTCAGTAGCCCAGATAGGCAAACCTGTAGAGAAAGACATTTTAAGAGGAGTCAAAACATGAGGAAGCTTACGAAGCAACATTTAAACTTATAATTACAACCAGTCAACCAACTTATACCATACAGACCTTTTTATCAAGAATCGGTCGGTATTCTCCTTCGTGACTTTCGGGTCTACTATGTACGTTTTGAAGAATGGCGATGCATCTGAACCATAATACTCTTTCAGATCAGCATCAGTTAAATGTCCCGCCATAAGAGCAAGTAATTCTTCACCTAGAAATACATTCATAATGATAGGCAACTCTCTAGATCTCAAACTAAGAGAATTTAAGGTAATCAATTTCAGGTAATCAATTTCACGAGATGTAATTTTAATTTAGGAATTCGTGCAAATCGATTGTGAAAAAGAAATATTAAGTCGCAGATGGTTTTGCACACGAACTACCTTTAGTTGATTGTAGGCTAAATCTCACCTATAGCGTGTAGTATACCAGGGTAACATACAAGATGTTAACACATATCGGCAAATGACACTTGAATATATAAAAAATATCAGACCTGTCCATCTCTTTTCCCTTGTCGACGACGTTAGCGTCCTCTATCGTCGCTATTTTAAGAAAAGGCACCGCACCCTGGTCTGAATCTTTGCTTGTACTCTCAAATTGAATCTCCACACCAGTATTATTTGACGTGGTTACTATCATATCTTGCTCTCCTAAAGGGGTAAAAGAATAAAACCGACGTATAAGCTACAGATAAAACAGCTATAAGAGATCTACTTCAGAATCACCATATTTGCTAATTCGACAGATGTAGCAGACATTTCCTCTATTTATTGAATTGAATCACCATCTAAAATGTTTACCGTTATAGATACGTTGCAGAAAAAACGCCAATGCGACTTCCTATGCGACTGCATCAATACTGCTGTATCAATGCATAATTAATGTATGATATTCTACGACAGTGCCGTTGCGACCACATGGACGTTTCTTGGTTTCGAAATATAACGGATTGCACAACACAATTTGAACTTATATCGTTCTTGTTACTTCCAAAGATGCAACGACATAAACAATTTTGCTGATTAGGAATATCTTACTTTTGTAAGTTGATTTAGACACACTGACTTTTCCACACTTGTGTCCCAGGTTACAGGCGATGAGTTCAGAATGGAGCACTCTGTGAAACGTTTAAGACATACACAGTTACCACAAAGCCAGGTCATACCATGATAGACATTTGACATCGTTTACGCCACGGCTCTCGGAATTCATGACAGTATTTCCGTTTCAATATTGTACAAGTATACTCAATATTAAATTAGGGTATTTCGCGCCTCGACACTGAAAGATTTAAACTTTTGCTCAAGCTTTCCTTAAAGAAAATTTAAACCATTCCCTTTCGAAATCAAAAACAGAAATTAGGGGTCACTGTGCAACATTTTATGCCAGAGAAAAAAACTCATCGTCTACCAACGCTGGAAATAAACAATGGTCGCTATTCCTGTGTTAACTGTATGGGGAAAATTACATTTTGATTTTCACAATAGACAGTGAAAATTTACTCACTCTACAAGCTCTGAAATGTTCCTACACAAGTGGAAAATCAAATATTATGACAGAACCCCACGACCTTGGAGGGCGCTCTGTGGCATACCAAAGGTATTTTCCCGAGTGATACGGCGTATCCTGCGGCAGTACTTTTGCGAGCTAAGCGAGGAAAAGTACAGCAGGATACGCCGTATCACGAGGGAAAATACCTTTGGTATGCCACAGAGCGCCCTCCAAGGTCGTGGGGTTCTGTTATTATTACATATGTTCCAAATTATGACGATCGCAACAGAAATAGAAGGCATGCAGCCACCTGACTTGATCTCAGATCGAGACTGTGTTCAGAGCGCATTGATACAGTGTGAACGACCTTTTCATCGGCTATGAGCTCACTGATTGGATTATTTCCTTTCATATGCAAATTTTCGTTGAGGTAATGTTTTTTGATGCCACTTCCTATCGCTCTCGAGGATCTCTCACAATAATAATAAAAAAGGAACGCAAACAAACGGATATCAGGACTGAAATCTGAAATATCTTTAATAAACATTAACACCCTTGACATTTGCAGAAAGAAGAACATTAACTTTCAAAATTAAACGATCAATACTTCAAAACTCAATGCGAAAATCGAGTTAATCGGAGTCAGAGTCCGAGTAAATTACGGCAGACTTGCGGCGTTTGACAGCTGGTACAGGAGAAGTGCGATTGCTCGAAGAACTGCTGCCTGCGACGTTGAACGTGAAATGAAAAACTCCACCGGTGATTGTGGTATTGGAGAACATGCCAGGCAGCTGAGGAAACTGGTGTTGCGTATTTTGAGAACACGACTGCAGAGGTTGTGACGGCGACACGCTCACTGTGCTTCCGTAGGCAGATGCCGGTCCGGAAATAGATGGTACGGCTGGTACGGGTAGGCTTACCGAAGAAGTACTTGGTCGGGATCAAACGTGTTGCGTACTCCGCTTAAGATGTTGCTCATTTGTCGTTGCTGGTCTTCATTTGCTGTTGAGTATCTATTTAGACTGGTTGGATTTTTATGTCCGCTTAGCTGAGCAGCTGTGATGGGAGGAACACCGGCGTCAAGCAATCGTTGCACGCATGCTTTTCTCGCGCTGTGATTGCTGAGTTTGTCCGAGAGGCCGGCCGCGTTTGCCATGGACTTCATGATCGTGTTTAATTTATTAACACCCATTGGCTGCTTCCGAAACCATATTCCCCTTTGAAGAGTAGATGTAACAAATTCTATTCCAAGATAGAAAGGTGCGTCATCGAAATTCATGGCCTCGGGTCTTCGTTTCGCGTATGCTCTATAGACGGTGACGGGGCAAGTCTGCGGTTTTGATGGGCTTGCGTAGGCTCTCGGGGCAAACTTACGGGTGTTGCCGGGCTCGCCGCGTCTTGTCTTTGTCAGCCGCTCGTTATAGACGAGGTATTCACCGTTTTCATCTCTTGCTACTGATACATCTCCCCACTTCATTTGTCTGTGCTCGTCACTTCCCCGCAGGCCAAAGAGCTTGGTGTTGTTGAGCCAAATAGTATTTAGGACAGCGTTCGGACTGTGTATACCGAGTTGACCGGCTTCCACTAAGGCTTTTTCGTGGTCTTCGGTAATAGCCTGAGATTTCTTTGGCAAATTACCTTTTCCTGTCGCCTTCAGTTGCTTCCGTTTAGCTGCCAGGGCATCACGGCTTTTCTGAAACAACTCATCTCGCATTATACTATATCCGTAGTTGGCATTCCGCAAATGGCGATCAATTGATTTTTGATAACTGGAGATTGAGTCCGGCTCGTACTCCTCGCCGTTCTTCTTCCGTACACTGAGGTAAAATCTTCCGAGCAACGGATCGAGTTCGGGTGGTGGTATATCTTCAATACGGCGGATTTCGGTTGTCATTGATTGTCGCCACTCTTCGAATACTGCGACTTCCCGCATCGTTTTCATTTCGGTGTTTTTATTCTTCTGAGTACTAACAAGGACACTGACATCGTCTGTCGAAACGTTGGCAAATCTTGCAGACGCAGACGATCCCGTGGTGGTATTCCACGTAGTCGTAGAATGGTTTGCCGGTGCAGGTGTCACGGGTGGTTCTGGCTCCATGGCTTTTGCGTTTGTTGCAGCCGCTGTCTTTTTCTCTTCAACAGATGGAGATATGGAAATATCTTCAGGGTAGTAAAATTCTGAGGCCAAATGTTCAAAATACATACAATTCTGCCAGTCGTAGTGATTACGTTCTTCCATCGGCAATTTCAAAACAGGAGCAGACGACAATATTTACAAACAGAAAGTAGTTCCTCTTGTTTACTCATTTGCATAAAATAGCGTGAAAATACCATCTTCGCTAAAAAATTATTTAATGGCACGTGACCAGTTTGCCAAGTTCTGTCAAAAAATGCTTTAAGAAAACGGGCGTAAAGACAATTTTTTTATTATGGTTTTTATTATTATCGATCATAATCACCAAGAGAAACTGAAACACACAGTGAACACTGAAATTTATCCTAAGGTTTTTAAATATACATTTGTTGAGAGGATTATTTTTTTCTGTTGGGAGACCTTCGTTGAAAATACCATCTTTATTTTGTTGCCATACACTGAATAATCTGTGGTACATATCTAATAATTTTTATAATTGAGAGTCCAAATACCCGCTCCCGAGGTGCATTCAACCCTTTTAATAGTTGTAAGATGATTTATCACAAACAATCAGCAAACCTTCCTGGTTCCATGTGGAATCTATCGGAAAAGACCATCTGATCTTGTCGAGCAGTACCAGCTTCACCTTCAGCAATTCGTCGGATGCCGGAGATATTCACCAATGGGTGATCACCGCTGTAAACTACGCCATCTTTTATCAAAACAACGCCCGAAGAATTGTAACCAACTCTGAGTCTTGGGAAAATGTCTTGTGAGTCAGTGGTACTGCCGATCTGGAAGTCTGAAATTTAAGAACCGAATTAAAATATCATAAAATGTGCATAAGTGGTATATATACTATGTACGTTGTACAAAAAATACCGATTCATGGCCTCTGCATCGTTCACGTTCTTGACAGGTACCAATGATAACTACTCCATAAATCAGTCGCATCTTGTAAACTTGACCGTGGTGATATTGTGATATGTTTTGTGCATTACTGTCTACTCCTGTGGCAACGTCTAATTTACGATGTAAATCATGCAAATATTACTCACAATATGCATCGACAGAATCGTCTTCAATTCTGGTCCAGGACATTCCAACGCTCGATCGATCACTACACAGATGTACGTCAGCGATACTTTCCTCCCCGTCACACACTATCGTTGTGTTGCTCGATGATGTATCTGGTGGCGTTGTTATTACAGTAACACCTGTACCGAACGATCACATCACACGGTAAGCAGATAAGCTTACGTTGCTGAGTATAAAGTGCAGCCTTTTAGTTTTTTACGTAAAACTCTACATTGAGCTGTATTTTGCATCTGGGTGACCGAGTATACGACTAGATGCTATCGACATACATTTGTGTAAGACATGTTTTTCCCCTCAAAAAAGGCGCCACCTATCTTTTTAAAATCACTTTTATAGTTATCTCTCCGTTTACTTTGTTCTGAGCGTATGCGGTTCAATGACTTAAAGAAATGTTCCGTTCCAAAAGTTCAAAGACTTGCAGGATTATATCGTGTGCTCGTAGTTACCTGATGTTGTTTGAATCGTTACCAGTCCAGCTCGATTGATGGCCTCTACAGTGACATAATATGTCTGTCTGTCTCTCAAAACTAGGTTATCATTGACGAGGAACGAGTCTAGACCCACTGACACAGAGTCCTGGATATCTGTACCATGGGGATGGGTTCCAATCGACCATCTGAACTCATGAACCTGAAGAAATTATATAGTTGCTATAAAGTCTATTATTAGTCGATAAGAATGTAAGAACTTGTTTCCTCTTCGATGGTTGTTTGAAATTTGCATGTAATTTAAAAAGGCAGACATTCAAGATATTCAAATGGTTTTGCACCAAATGATTACACATTTAATTTATTGAAGTATGTCTCTCGGTAAATAACCCACATTTGTCAAAAGGCGGCGTCACGTTTACGATTTTATGAGTGACGACCACAAAGACGTACTCATTTGTATTGCTTCATCTAAATCAATTTTAAGGTTTACTACCAAGGGATAGGCATGGGCCTCCTTTCAAAACTTGATTGCGTCTTGTTTACATGTGTGCTTATGGTCGTCTTACCTGACTGCCTATATCAAAAGCACTAAACCTGACAGCAATGGTGGTGTTACTGCCCTGGTATTCGACAGGCTCATCTTCTGACAAATCCAAGTCAACGTGGTAAAGGTAGTCAAACTCTGGGGGCGTATCATCCACGTACACGCCATCAGATGAAGCCACAGCATATCGCCCAGATCCTAAATGATTCAAAAGCCAAAATCAACGTGTAATTTGGAAACAAGTTTTCATGTGACTAGCATATTGAAGAACATACACACACTGCGTAAGTCTAAAGATCTTTGAATGGAGTACCTGATCTAAGAAGTTATTGCAGTCGCCGGTATTTTTCTCTCGTTTTGAAGAGTTTTGATGATTCTGTATATTGTCACTGTCTCATAGTTTATAGATCTTTGTCGATTTCTATAGTGTTTGTAAACTTCACTGTAAAGAAAATTCCATTAGACTGCAAAGTTCTTTCATTTTTCGAAATGTACAGTATGTAGTTTTAAGAGTGGTTGACTAGTAGTTCATATAATTATGCTATCTTTTTTTTCAGGTTCTTTTTCTCATTTTTCTGAAATGATCGTCAGTCCTTGAAACTGAACTATTTCAAACTCTTCTACTTTGACATTACCTGTGATAGCTTTCACCGTGAGATGATACACCGCCGGAACGGTTTCCAGTTCCCCGTCGTCCTCAACTGTTCTGTTTTGAGACAAGCTTAGTCCGTCAAGGACAAATTTGTATTCTTGTACTTCTGTGTATGAGCAGCTGCTGTCACAGTCCAAGATGTCACATGGTTCGGCACATGGTTTACAAGGACGGACAACCTTTGTGAACAATATATTACGATTAGACTAGACATTTTAATTTACACTTTATGAGACATACAATCATTATAATCCAAGCAACGTTATAAAAATCTCTTCACATAATTTATCACGCTGAACAATATTTTTTTGTAAAATTACTCCGAGCGGAAAAGATGAACTGTGTAACGCTTTCTCGAAGTCATTAACTTGACTTGGTTGGAGTAAAAATCCATCAATAAATCTTGTGTTATACGGTTACCAACTATTTTGATTTAGTCTCTTATCAAATTCTTTAGTTTGAATACTTGGCTTATATTATACTGCTTTGTCATGCACTGAGTGTCACCTTTAATCTACCATACCTTATACTGATGCCGTCAGGGAGCAATTAGAACTGTTTGGGAATATTCCATGTGAAATGTTTTATTTTGGTTTATTCAAGGGACAGTTGCACAGAAAGCTACGAATGACATCGAACCGCCATTTATGTCTTAACATAGAAAGTAGTTGTGAAAAACAACTAGGAAAGAGAAAGCATAAATTTCGTTCACCTTTCATCGCATTGTAATAATCCCATAGGTTATTCACAGGTGGAGCTCTAACGATCGGCTCAATCAAATATACTCAATTGGGAAACTTAACTCACCTCTTGAAATGGTAACACATCATCTGCCAATTTTGTTGATCCGACCCCTGCAAAGAATGTAAATATGGCAGCGTCTCCATCCCGGAAAGGATCTCCATAGCGACAAAGTGATGACGAAGGAAATCTGTAAGTAACAAATCGATACAATGTCATACACCAAGGTAATTGGATGGAAGAAGTGCAGCAATTCTTTAATTTACAGTTTCAAAGATAGCAATGGAATTTTCACAAACTCAAATGCTACATATGTTATGTAATATTAGCGTTTAGCTTTTGCAATGGTACCTTAAATTTCGGAAATGCGCCACCGCTGTTGGAGGTCTGAACACGTCGTCGAAATCAGGCACAATGCCATGTCTGTTCCACACAGAGATTAGAAACTTCGTGTCGGCATCGAACTGCTCCAAACCTGACAGAAAAATCTTTGCCCTTCCATCAATATACAGCTGTACCGACAGTTCGCCCTGCAGAAAAGTCACACACGGTTATACATTTTACAGTGAGCTTCCTGATCCATAAACACTTAACAAAAATTATATGAAAGCAATTTTGCGTTTACATAGCATGTTATTGGATTTTGTGCATACACCTTGTGACTTGATCTATGAAAAATGGTAAAGGATGTATACCTTTCTTAAATGAAAAGGGGAGATGCTCTAACATTGGTTTGAATGGTAAGGAAAATGGTATGTCGAACAGTGAGATGGCGAAAGCTGGTCACCAGATATTGAACTTCTCCACGAATATAAAGACGGTTTAGTATGTTGTTGCGGTCAGAATACCTTGAGCGTTGCTTATTGAACGGATGTTATCGTTTTAAGTAGAGTTTCGCACCCCGGGTTTTCCTTCAAGGCTTTTGGTACATGTAAACCACGATAGTCATCTCACCTTGTCTGGAATAACATCAATGGCGTAGCTGTGCCATGCTGCCGAAGGATCGAAATCAAGCTCAGCGATTTCGTACTTGACAGCTTCAGAACTATTTTGGTAGCGGAACCAGACGACTGCATAGTGCTTGATATCTTCGGAAAGGTTAACAGCTGTGTAATCAGAGGTATATGACGATTTATTAGAAGGTTTAGAATTATAAAGCGCCACTAGTAAAGCGGCAGGTTGTGATGTGTGCCATGACTTGAAAAGGTGTTGGAAGTTCCAGAATTGCGGATTGTAGAACTCTAGCACTAATATCGTCCCTGGCCTGCATTTTTCAGTTCACATTTGGGAGGATCAAGGAGTACACACATTCATTTATTACATTCTAAAACTTTGCATTCTCCAGTGATTCATTTGTCTACAATTTCTCAAACCAACGACATATCAAGTAAAATATGTACATGAAAAAAATATGTTACCGGGATGCAACTGAAGTCCCATGGACTTGTAAGACAATGACTTAACACTTTGGTCTCCCTTGAAAGTGTCCTCTGGATCATCATCTTCTACTATTTGCCATGGCAACTGAGTGGCAGTCGTTATCGAGGTTTCAGTCTTGGTTGTAGGTGAAACTGTGGATAGTGTTGTAACAGGTCTAAGGAAATACTCCGTGCAGTTACAGCGGCATTCTGCGTTTTAAAAGACAAGGTTATTTCTATGAGGCGTATTTACAAACAGTAAACATAATTTGTCATTTTCGAATAACGACCGTAAAAAATCTTCACATCTGATTGATTTAATGTCTATAAATACGTTTTGTATTTGATAAAAGCATTCATTAAATGGCAAATAACGTTCAGGTTCGTTACATTAAAGAAAGACGAAATAGTGTATAATCGAATTAATTTTTAGAGAGAAAATCCTTGTTCAGTGTTATAATTAAGCTTATTTGGTAAAATGGTTAAAAAAGAAAAATTGATCAATGGTTGACATAACCAGTCGGATAATTGAAATGCGGCTAAATGTATAATAAGTGGATAGCGAGAAAAGTAAAGATTATAAGATGACGAAATAATGAATTAATGAAAATCAGGAAATGATTCTTGAAAGTGGACAGCGATGAAAATGCAGCTTATATATGAGAAACAAACTAATTACCGAGTGAATACATAAAAAGTATACTTTAGAAAATCGGGAAATAATTGTCTATAAAAATCAGGAAATGATTTCAGTTGGGAAAGTGGATAACAATGAAAATGTATCTTATATGTGAGAAACAAACTAACTACTGAAATGAATTTATAAAAAAGTATACTTTTGAAAATCATGAAATAATAGGATACTTAATCGGGGAAAATGCATTAACGTTGAACTAAGTCGTTGAATATGGAAAAGAATATAAGTATTGAACATGGAATGTATATTATTATAGTATAGTATAGTATAGTATAGTAGTAAGATCTCCAGAGCAAATATATTATTCAGCTCACCCTCTTTGACATAGCTGTCGTTTCGCATACAGCACTCTTCGCACATGTCATAGTCCCTGTTCATATCCTCAAAACTTGTCTCGCCGATTGGTGCATCGAAATCATCGACTACGCCAGTTGGTCCGTCCCAGAATACAATACTGGTGACGGCAGGAACGTCTCCAGACGCAGCGAGAATATCAATCTAAAATGAAAGTGAAATATGTCCAGCGTTAAGCATGTGTAACAGCCTTGATGAATTGTAACAAAATGCAAATACTATTACCTTGCCGTTTTACCAGTCGTTTTGTGGTGCTGTTCACCAAATAACATATATGTGCTTCCGCCGTGCTTACCCATCACACTGCAGGTCATCGTCATGTTATTTCATTTCATTTCACAAGTCACATTCATCAACACTTTGCGCTTCTACACATTCGACCAATCATAGACTAACCTGGCGTTTTCTAGGTGCTTTCTAAGTTTATGAGAAAACTAGAGTTGCTTTAATTTCAGTCTGCTCTTGTAGTCTGCGCGGCATCAGTCTGTTGAAGACTGTTTTACTGTGCAGTATAAAGCTAACATTGGCGACAACAACAAAGGCAATATTTCATTACAAATCTCTGTGTCAAATCATATTTCTACTGACCTGGTACTTTCCTCCTTCATGTACATCGGGGTTGTGTTTATAGTATGCTCCTGAATACATCCTAGCGGCTTGTACGTCACGAATCAGTGTTATTGATAAATCATCGTCTGAATCATCTAAAGATAGCTGCGATGAAAAAAGATAGGTTGGACAAATCGAACTACTTTACCACAGACTAAATGTATACATTTTGCTATGTTCCACCCCTTAATGACACATATTTTACACGGCACATATTAAAATGCGCAGTTCGAAAGGGTTCAAGACCGATTTTTGAAGAAACTATCATTGATTTTAAACTTTTTATAGATGTCTGGCGAAGATGAGTAGCCTACAGGCAAAATAATTCCATTCGCAATGACTTACCTGCTTTGACCTAAACATACGAGAGTTTTGTGGCATTCCCCACAGCCCATCAGAATTGACTGGTTTGAAATCATGGCTATCGACGTCTCCAGTGAATCGAAACTGTCGAGTAGGACAAGGACTTCCACTGGGATTTGGTAAATGAAGAAACACACCTGACAACAGCAATGTGAAAGTTAGGATCATAGTTCTGTAATTGGCAATTCAGATGTCAAGGAAACGGGTATTATGTTTGAAATTCAAAATAATGTTTCTGGAAGTCATTATAAACAAATAACATAGACACCCAAATTTTAAACACGGAGGACTCTTTTCCTATCTGCTTTGGACAGAGAGATAAAACCAACCTTCAAGCTTCGTCGTGACACTTTGATATTCTACATCGTCACGGAAGACAGCGCCATCTTTGACGACTCCCAGGGCAGGGTCATTTAGATTGAGGAGAATAGGTTTTGATATTGTCGTTGTAACCAAGTCGGCGTTGTTGATGCACGACAGATGGACGTAGTATGGACGATTCGCCTTGAAAGGCAATACGAAAAAGAACGTTAACATGAATCTTATCAGAATTGGCGTGAAGTTCCTTCGTTTGCTATCGGAGATAACATTTTCCACATTATTGATGCCAGCTAGATGAATGTTTACTATTGCGAAAAGTTTTTTGGTAGCAGTTCAACACTTTTGATGGTAAGATTCGGTCGTATCATGGTTACTTGAAAAAAATTCCAATAACAATGGTCACGTGCAGGCATCTCATAGACGCGACTGAATTTTTATGTGACTGTCCAAAGAATTTATATTAGTAATAGGGATGAAAGGTTACAGTGCTGGCCATGAGGCTGTGACAGTACAGTTCTCCATCGTCACTTATTGTTTGTAGTATCTTAATCCATTTACGACAATTTATTTCTAGTTTATCTTTAATTTCTCTGTAGCTATTTCGTAGTCTAGGTCACGTAGTTGTGGTTGACATAGAAAAATACAGAGTCAATGATCGTTTTTTTAATCATTCTATTTCATTGCATAGATTAATTGTTTAGGTACAAGTTTGTGATGATTGTAATTAACTGGATATCCAAGGTTAGCTCTCACAATGAGAATACGAGACTCTGTTGAGAAATTATAAAATTCATCGTAGATTGTATCAGAGAATTGAGTTGACCAAAATCAATGGCCAGACGTTTCGTCACTGCTTTTAGAGAATAAACAGATGAGTGTTTGAACCCTTGTAAAATCACTTAACTAATTTGCGTCTCCTAAGGTGATATTAGTAGTTGAAAAAACATTAAAGCTTGATAAGAAGAAGAAGACAACAATTGCTTAATTCGTGGTACTTATGAATATGTTTTAATTTGATAAAACCATAAATGATGAGAATTCAATACATGTTGATGTACTGTAGAGGTTACGTTTACCTGAAGTGTCAAGTCAACAAAAGTATATTCGGTGTCATTGGCCAATACTTGAATGTCTTCCTGCAGGGCGATGGGATTGTTACTCCCAGAACACGACACCCCATCATAGATCGACAATGTATATGCCTTGATGCCACTTTCGTCGTCATGGTAACCATCCCAGTAAACAACTACCATGTCGTCTCGGTCTGAATATCCAACATGCTAGAAATACATGGAAAATAATATGAGGGTGTCTTGCCCAGTGCAGACTATATTTCAATTATGACATGCAGAAAATCAGTAAGTGCCTACATATTGTAGAGGGCTACTTAGTTATTTCTTCATTACTGCACAGGATTTAGACTGCAGTAAGTAATTAAGAAGTGTAGTGAGAAAATGTACAGTATCGTTTCGCTATTTCATTTACTAGAGACGTCACATGTAAATACATCTTTCCGTTTCATTATACAGCTCATGCAATTGCTACATGAAAAATATCAGTCTTCGTTCCATATAGCACGAGTTGCTACAAGACCTACATTGTACCAAAATCTTGTGTATACCCGACGGCGGTTGTGGGTTATTGCTTAAATCTACAGCTTTTCGTTAGTGAGAGGGTGACAATCCGCTTTATAGTTTCATCATAACAATTTCATGACCAAGGACTGCCCCTTACATTTGCAGTAAGTCGTACCTGTTCATCGAATTCTCCAATCCTAAGGTTGCCTTCAACAGGGGCGGTAAGGTCAACTGTAACTTCAGCCGTTACCAGAGAACACTGCGCTGATTCGTCCATTGCTATGACAACAACTGTGTACGTTTCTTTGTCTTTGAAATTCAGGTGAGATATGGATACCATAGTATCTTTACCCGCGTTGGTCAGTGAATGTCCGTCAAACAAGTGTGAATACTCTTCTTTAGTTTCAACTTCGCCGTCATTGTTGAAGTGTAGCTGTGTTGAAAGAGAAAATATTCTTTATTTCGATTTAATTGACCCGGTAATGTCAAAACTCCGATACTACACTCGTTAGACCGCAAAGTTTCCACAAGTTTTGATATTCACAGAGAGCTTAGTTAAGATAGAACGCACCTCGGGGACAGACATTCGGGCCTTCAAATTTTATCAATTTCTTCTGACCTACCACTTGTGGGGACTCATTTGAAGCTCTTGGCGAAAGAAAAGTTTTCACCGTCTTAGTTTTTCGAAAATCGAAAATTTTATTTTTTTCCCATAGAGTTAACACAGGGATGGCGGCCATTTTGAATTTCAAATATCGAGAAATCGCAAGTTATTTGTCTCTCTAGTGCCAAAGTTTGCACGGTGACCCCTGATTTTTATTCTTGCTTCGGTAAGAGAATGGTTGAAAGTTTCACTGAGGAAAGTTTGAGCAAAAGTTTAAGTCTTTCACTTTCGAGGTGCATATTACCTTAAAGGGCGACGAATTCGGACGCGCACACGCTTTAGAACGTTTCTGCGCAGATTTAACTCCATCCTGCCGCAAATGGGTTATTTGTAGCGCATGTATTTAACATCACCTGTCATTGTTGAAATTGCGCTTTTACCTAGGTTTTTTGACCCAGTGTCTTAGAAATACATGTGACCTATAACCTTGTCATATTTTGACCCCCTAGGAAGCTGGTTTTATTCAATATGAGTGCAAAATTAACATTTCTCTCCCATTTATATGGCGCAAATTACCCATTCACCTGGAGATATTGTAAAAAGTAGCGTGGTGACACCCTTTTATTAAAAATGTAAACTAAATGATATTATGTCAGGAGTTTATTCGCCAAGTTGGTCAAAATGACACCATTCAAAGCGACAGGAAGAAAGTTCGAAAATTCTGTAGTGATATAATTTCGATATCGTCATTTTGTAATCGATACTTATGTTAAAATTACTTCACAAACATCATAAAAACTATATATTCGATAGATATGGATCTTAAGTCTTGGTATTTATTAAAATTAACTCATTTGCTAAGCGTTTTATAATTGCTTTCTTTAGTTTAAGTGAATTATATCATTTTTATTTATTTCTAACGACGCCATTTTAACGTCTGTTTCCATGGAAACGAGCGTGGTGACCCCCATTTTTTATTTCATTTTGCACTTGCACAACTTCCAAGAATATTTGTGTAAAGTTTCAAGAAAATGACACCACAACTTAATTTTGACGTAATTCGTAGTACTTCACCTTAAGAAAGAAATTCACCTGAAGATTTATCTTCTTAGTTGTATGTATTCTCACTGTCTCGCTAACGACATTCAGAAAGGTTTTGCTTTGATTATTTGTGGATAACTGAGTGTCCCTATCATGTCAGTTCCGACAAATATATCTCGTTACATCACAACAGGTAACAGCAAATCACATACTTACTAAATCAAGGCATGAAATCGTCGGCCAAACATCGTGTACACTTCCGATACCCCACTGATACAACAGAATAGGCAACGCAAATTCGAACTTTCCCCAGGACACACTGAGTGATGTCGTGGATGCTACATATCTGAAAGTAGAAGAACAAATTAGATTTTTATCTGAAACATGTTCAATGATGATTTAAGGTAGAATGCGCCCCAGGGACAGAAGTTAGGACACTCAAATTTTTACAATTCTTTTGTTGATCTACCTCTTATTTGGGCTCATTTTAAAGCTCTTGGAGTGAGTAAAACATTAATGGTGATAGTTTTTCGAAAATGGAAAATTGTGTTTCCCCATAGAGTTAACACAGGGATGGGGGTCGGTTTGAATTGCAAATATAGCAAATTATACGTAATTTCTTTCTCTAACACAACTTTGCACCGTGACCCCTGATTTCTAGTCTTGATTTGGTGAGAAAATGGTTGAAAGTTTCATTCAGGAAAGTTTGAGAAAAAGTTAAGGTCTTTCACTTTCGATGAACATACTACCTCAAGCAATAAAAAAAATAACACAAACTGATTGGAGGAGTTGATTGAAAAACGACGATTAATACGCCAACAAAGTATACATTTTCTTTTCTTTTTTATATTACAGCCTTCAAAAATTGATTGAACGCCTGTTAGTGAGAGAAGTCGAATTATTACAATTACCTTGGGATACTTATAACGCCTGTTGACAGTATTTTACCACCATACCCGACCTTAATACCGTTTGAGGTTACTTGTGCTGTTGCGGTCGATTTGCTGTACGCCCTCACTGTTGCAAAGTACCTTAGCTTCCTTGGCACTAGATTCAACTCGATAAAGGTGTGTGAAGTGTTCAAGCCAACGTCGACGAATGGATGTACATCACCTCTAGTGTTTGCATATCGTCTGTCAGTTCCTGCAGCTACCTCATAGTGATCGATGATTTGGTGATCACCGTCTTCAACAAAATCTGCGATCAAATTACATTATGTATGATTACAGAATGCAGGTCTTATCAAAATTTGGTCAACTTTTACATATATGGGCCATCATACTGTCTACTTGAACAACCGTACAGAAGAAGACGTGATTGTACGTGCGCTTTCCCACATGTGATGCATTTGTCGACGCTTCCGATGAAAATAAATTGCCTACTACACGACATTGGCTTCTTAGATTATCGCTTGTACATATATGGGCAGAAAAAAATTGATAAGCAATAATGTTTTCATAAAATTGATATACTGCACTTAACTTTAAATGAACAATTCCCTTATTTTGTTTCTGTCACAATATAGTACTATGCCACGATAGTTTGCGGACATGAAAATGTAGTTTACTCTAATCAAAGAGGAATTACAACATCATAATCTGCAGCCTATTAGTGGTAAAGATTATTAGATTATTATCATACACTTTCTACCCTTAGTGTCTCCCAAAGAGAACTTATCAAATTTGCGCAATTGTTGAAACCTAATTTCAACATCTCCAACAAAACATTTTCTGTATCAGTTAATTTTGTTACTCACCTTCCCCAATCTCTTTCATTCTGTCTATTCCAAAGGCGTCCCAATTCGCTGACAGTGACGTAATCGATGCTTGGTAATTCAGGTCATAGCCTATGACGTCACCATCCCTCACATGTCCGGGTAGCAAAGGCTCTTTTTGAATAGTAATGCCGTCTGAACGAAGCGAGTAGGTGAAGCCCAGTTCGTTTGTTGCCCTGACAACAAGGTAGAAGGATTCGCCATCTTTCATGTTCAGCTCATCGTTGACACCATACGTCAGGCCTAGGAAGCGATATGTAGTCAGATACATTAAAACGAAACATGTACTAGAGCGTAACTCATTTGCATGACATTGCTAAATATTAGAAACATTAACTCGACGATACCTACCACTTGGTAATTCTAGCATCGCTTGTACAACGGTTCCGTCAAATCTCATTATGGCCCATTCATACTTTGTGATTGGACACGGATCGCCTTCAAAGTTCCACTTCCCTGACAATTCTTCAACGTTATCTTGGTAGTCCCTGCAAACGTGCCAAAAAACCATTGCCGAAATCACACAGTAAGGTATTCTAGGAATCTAATACTTATCGATCGTTCAAATTTGTCGGCCTGCTCACATATATTTTGACTGAAATGCGTTGTTATAATCACCACTTTCCTTTTTATTGTCGTCCACGTTACCATACGTCTTTTGTCATTGTCATGTGTATCGGGTAATACGGGTGATGTGAGAGTGCAAAGTTTCAGATTCGTGAAATGCATTTTACCTAAAATTAAGTGACCTTTGAAATTCGAATGGCTTCTAACCTTATGGGAAAAAATAAATGATTGCTTTTCAGTTAATTAAATGAGTCCGCGGTGACACAAACGGCACACAAGACATTTCTGTATCGATGTAAAAGTCAAAAAGCTGTCTCCGAGGCATCTTGTACCGTTAATCGCGGACACATATTTTCCTGGGTCGTTGCGATGACTGGCCTACCGCAATACACTATAGACAGAGTTACCTTGCGGGATTTCCAAAATTTTGAGAAGCCGCATCTTGAAGAGCAGGAAAATACGAAATTCAGGGCATGAACGCAGATTAAAGTTTCCAAGAAGAATTCCATAACTTACAAGTCCGTGTCTGAAGTTCCATCCCAAACATAACTTGGGCCTATACTGGGCAACCCAGCACTGATTCGACTGATGAACACACCGTTAGAGGTCGCTGTTGCTGACAATCCAGCAGCGTTGTACCCACGAACAGAGACATAGGCTCTTCTTACGCCGTAAAGATCGATGTTTCGGATCAAAGCAACGAATCCATCAGTGTTTTCCACGTCATAAAAGTCGCGTAGCTGAGTCCCACCAGGGCTGGTACCTACTGCAAGTTGGTATCTACAATGTAACAATTGACACATGTATTTACTATTAAGGTCCACTTGGCTGGATTTTTACTATAAGGTGGTTTGAAATCAAATACAACTTGTAAAGCATTACTTACCGATGAATATACAACTCAGATTTGAACAACTGAATATTTTTTGACTTCTAAGTCATACACGGTCGCCATGGACGACTACGCAAAAACGGCCGTGCACAATCGACCGAATCCCTCGCCAACGATCGAAATGGTGACATTTTCAAAGAAGAAAGTGTCTCAATTAAAGACGGGAATAAAAATCTCTCCGACGATTGTATGGTCTTTTGTTTGGTGAGAAAAATGCAAAACGATACAGCTTATGGGGCTTTAGAGCATGATATAAAGGTGGAAGGTCACATGACAATCAAGTGAGCTGACAAATATTATTCTGTACAAAAGTTAACCTACCTCACGATTGGTGATTCTGGGTCCTGAAATGGTTGCCAGGATACTAGTATCTGATCAATGTCCACTGGCACACTGCATCCCAATAACTGCATTCTAAAAAAGCAAACTTTCTGATGTTTGCATACAGCACAACCAAAACCATTGATTTAACCTTTCACAATTGTCAACTGGGAAATACTTAAGCCTTCTATTACGAGATAATTTCGACAATTTTTCGACAATTAGAAAGGCGCCACAAACTGAAAGATCGCCGAACTATTCAAAAAAGGTAGTGGACTGTAGCGGTGGAATGCCGAATAAGTAACCTTACATTGAGCAAGAATGCCAAATACAACGACAGCACAAACGCCTTTACCGGGATAAGGGGAAAACTGCTCGAAATCGAAACAAAACGAACAACTGATCACGATTTACCGTCATTAGTTGAACAGTCAAGGGATCTGTAGGTCTTGTTCTCCTTATCACCAAAATTGACTTCATCCATACCAGAAAGTTCGGTTACCTTCCCTGCTATGGGCGGTGTTTCGTCGACGGTGATCCTGTTCGAGTAAGCATTGACTTCATCGCCGACACCATTGGTTGCAGACACTGTGACGTAGTAGTTCCCCGCTCTCAGTCTACCACCAGTGAAACCTATAGGGACATTGTCAAGATGAGAGATGAATACGTAAGCAAATAGGAATTGAAACATAGCAGCATAGACTATTAGGCGTGACCTTTCAGTATTTACAGTACCGAGTTACCATCTCTGAAAAAGCCTACGACATTTTATCATTTAAGGCAGAGAGCGCCTCGGGGACAGATATTCGGACACTCACTTTTGCAATGCGTTTCTGATCTACGCTTGTTTGGACTCAGTTTGATTAAGCTCTTGGAGTCAGTAAAATGTTCATCTTCTTATTTTTGTGAAATCGAATATTAGTTTTTTCTTCATACACTAAACACAGGGATGGCGGCCATTTTGAATTTCAAATATCGGTGTACACATCAGTAATAATGGTTATTGGCACGGTGACCTCTGATTTTTATTGTTTATTTTGGAAGAGAATATTTTCCTTGAGGAAAGTTTGAGCAAATGATTAAGTCTATTAACTTCGAGGAGCATTTTACCTTAAGAAGCTATCTTTTGTCAATTCGGCAGCTTGAAACTTGTTGCAAGCAAAGTCAAATAAAGTAAAGCAAGTCAGACAAACGTGGTCTTCAGACAACCTTGGTCTACTCTGTTTGAAGGCAGTTAAATACAAAGCGCCACTAGAGTAATGTCCGTAAAGAATTCAAATAAAATATAGTCAGTGACCAATGATGATCGGGCACGACAAAGCTTATACAAGACTGGATTATTGCGTTCAGCTGAGCTGGTTGGAACACGTTACATCAGTGTCACAGTGTGCAATCTGCTGGCATAATTGAATTTACCTTTAGCTGTATACTCGTTCCTGGATGAATCTACCACAACAAAGGGAAATAGTAGTGAGTCTTCACCCTCGGAAACGCCGACACCAAATTTATAGTAAGCTATCCCGCTCTCTCTGTCTTCAAAGCTGGACCATGAGCATTTGAGAGAGTCAGTAGTTCTTACGAATAAAGGACAAACCACTGTGCCAGCAATAGGGGGAGTTGTATCCACTGTAATAGACCCAGATATTGCTTCTGCTTGGAGGTTGACCTGTGAATCCAAATTCACATTGTATGCTTATCAAATACCTTGCCTGAGGAGCTGCCCTGGCTGTAATTAACAGATCATATTTTTTCTGATGCAACCCTTTTTATTATGCATTTTACTGAGAAAATGCCTTGTGAAATCCCAAATAAAAGCGGAACATGACTGTATCGTCACCTGACGTATGGTGTCTTCAAGACTATCTCGATGATAAAGCAGAAGTACGCGGTCTTGAAAATAAAGTTTGGAATTTTCAGTACAAATGGCGACGACAGCAGCCCACAATATGGTCAGAACTGTCTCAATGTGCCAACACATTACATACAAGAGAGTATGGGTTGATTTGTATATCTCTTGATATGCCTCACCTTATTGGTGGATTTGACTGTCAATATGTTTGGTCTATTTACGTCAAGCTGAACCAGTGCACTTGGCACACCGTCTACACTAGTAGCTTCTGTACAGTTGTATACATCTGACGCTCCTGGATAGGTCCCATAGCAGAATTCGGTGAAGGCAATTTCACTTTCTGCGTCTTCAACTATCCATGAAACAGCTGGTGATTCCGACGCACTCTGTTATCAGTAGTCAACACCAAAAAAAAAGATCTCTTGTTATTGAGAGAAACAAATGAGACTGCTGTTGTTATAGAATGATTCAACATATTTCTTCCGTCAATCACATATCTGCAAGATTTAAGAACCCGGACAGAGATGACATTCCCTAACTTTCACAGTTTTACATTCAATTATATGATATAATGCGGAAACTGACTTCCTTCAAGCCAATGTAAGAAACAAGGCATAGCTATAGCCGCGATAAACATTGCACCACCATAAAATATTAGACGAATTCCGGGTCAAGTAGAACCGTCTGTGAGCTTACCTGATAACAACCAGATGCTCTATCATCTGAAACTGATAAGTCATTGTCGGATTTGTCAGTGACGTTGATCGTGTCTACCGCCATGTTATGTATAAATTTGTTTATCTTCATTGACGAGGGCGTAGTGTCCACAATAAAACCGTCGGACGAAGATTCAAGTACATTACCAGATCCAGTGATGGCTCTCACGGTTGTGTAGTAAGTAATTCCTGGTTCCAGTGGTAGCAGGGACTGAGCTATTCCAAAGCCGTGTATACCTGTGAAAAGTGGTGATAAAAATAATATACAACGATGCTCATAAAGTTCGGGCAAGCGAAAACTATTAAAGTTAGCCGTCAATCGAATAATTGCAAGTTCATGAAGATCAGCTTTAAAATAAATCGAAAGTTTGCCTATCGCACATTGGCATCGAAAACTATAATTTCTACAATTTGGCCTGACCAGTAGTTAGTACGTCAGATTTGTGTTGAGCAGATACCATATTTTCCATGGTACTAGTCATTTTTTAGTACGAAGATTATCAGGTGCCATATTTGATACATTTCTCCTGACATTATTTATTTTAGGCACTGCCAGAAATGCCGTCTTTCTATGTGATAACAAATAACACTAAGTGACTTATTAGTCATATAAAGACGATCATCAAAAATTGATTATATTTTGAATTACCTTCTCCGATTGTATCTTCCTTTTCATCTGGCTGAACAATACCTACACTGATGTATGGTTGGACATCATCTGCAAGCGGCGATCGTCCAATAGCCCATTCGTAATGAACGATGCCATGCTGTGCACTCTCAAAATCGTGGAACTGTACTGTTACAGTACCGCTTTCTAGTTGATAGTCGACATCAATATCGACATCGTCCCCTTCACTTTCTGGCTGATTAGCTCCATCAATCACAAATCCAATTTTGTCACCAGAAACCAATTTCAAGGGACTAAAACGACAATCATAGGTGGTGATGAACTAGTTTCATAACATACGAATTTCTAGTGGCTGATAAAATGTGTATGATATAAAAGTGGACGATTGCAATTATATAGAATACATCCTCTTGAAAGCTATGCAGGTACTTGAGTGATAATGTTACAATTAACATATTCAAAACAATACGCTCAACTGTTAGAAGTATGTAGTATTGATCTCCGATATACCTTGACGTCATTGTATCTGAGAATGTTCCCGCACCATTCTGTGCCTTGACTGTCACGTAGTAGACTGGTCCATCATTTGATTCATCGTACAGGTCAAGGGTGATATCCCCGATGTAACCACCGGATGAAGGTCCAAAATTGGTGAAATCAAGGACATCAGTTCCACCTTAAGAAGAAATCCAACAATCAAAAACTGTACGTGCGATCTAATTGTCATCTTAAAGCTCAATTTAATCGCAGTAACCATTATACGTATTTTCAGGTATTTTTCGTAGCTATGTTTGTTTACTGCAGCTTCTAGTTCTACTCCCTGAGGAGTCTAGAAATCATAGCGTTCAACTTGCCGACAAAGATTGTATATGTGCTATGATCAATATTATCTTAGTAATCTTAACTTTTGTCGGACTAGAGTTACCCTGTCAATAATCATCTTTTACACAATGCTCTTGTTCACAAGCCCTATCCTTTGTATTTCAATACATTATGAGGTGCTGAAGAAAGTCATGTAAATTATCATCAAAAGTCACAGTTATGGTCCCTTCAAATAGTATGTTATAACTCAATAGGGATATTCTATATTTCTATTTAAATAATTTGATTGATGTAATTTAAATTTCTATTGTGACGTCATTTATGTGCTATAACAGTTTATGCTTGTTTTCTGACATGGGTACGATCATGTGTTAATCGATGGAATTACATACCTGGATGTTGTCCAACGGCGACGAAATATCCATCGATACCACTTTCGAAATCTGTACCCTTCCAATATGCCTTGATACCTGCCTTGTCTGTGCTGATCACATAGCCGTCGAAAAGCTCTTCACTTCCTGGAGTAAATGCCCCGAGAGAGAGCGCCCTCATCTACGGAATACAAAAAATCCAGAAAATGTCAATGTATTGTCTTTACCAAACAACAGTTTCTATTCTGCCGTGAAGCAAAATTATTTCTTTGAATTACAGTGGCTCTTCGTTCTTACCATTCACCCTCGGAATTAGATCACAAGAAAACATTCTATTGCCTCAAGGTATATTATAATACTCAGGAAAAAAGAACACTTACCACAGGAGGGGACGGGTCAACAATGACACCATTCGTATCTTGTACATTGGTAAGACCCGCACCATTGACCGCCGACACTCGCACCTCATAATGTCCGCCAGTTTTAAGAGAAAGCTCTTCTGTAGAGGTCCATATTGTGGATGTCTTGTGTAGGGTCTCGTACGGTTCACTGCGGCACATTAATGAGAGGATACTGGCGTATTTGTGTTTGAAATTCCTATTTTTTTCAACCAATTAGATCAGAAATGATGGTTTGCTTGGACTAATCTACGCCCGCATATGGTTAGTGATTGATCGATTTCATAACGTTTTGGGTATCAGAAAACGAATACAGTAATATTGATGAATGGTTCCTTATGTAAAATCTGCTTACCTAAATGGAAATATTTGTTTTCTTGTCCCGCCAAATGTTTCATATACACTCAGCTTGTAGTGATCAATACCTGATTCAGCGTCTTGAAATCTCCAATTCGCTGACAGCTGATTGGTGCTTGCCTTCGAAATGAATATAATGATTTGTGCAACTGAATTATTAACTGAAAATAACGTTGTACTGGTAATTCAGCAAAAGGGTCTCGCGAGATTTTTCTTCTGTCGATATTTGAGTTACTTGACTTAAAGCGATGGACCAGGATAATCCCAACCATTTACTATTATAAAATTGTGTTAAAATCATCCAATACCATAAAATTACGTCAAAAATACCACATGATCCAACACAAGCCATTGTTTGCAATCAAGGAAACTTTACAAGCAAGGAGTCATCTTCCATATTTCCACCATACCAAACGCCCTCTCAGGTCGCTGATCTTAAATTTTTTACCAAATTTAAGAGGCCAAAGCATTTTTTGTCCATTAAATCTTAACCTAACAAGGGGTATCTTATCCAAAATTAAAGGTCTGTTCGAGAATGTAGACGTAATTTATGATGAATTTTTCACCATTCTCTCGCTTTAATGTCAACTACCTTTTCTTGTTTACTCCCATAAGCATGTTGGGATACAGAGTATTCAGCGTGTCAACTCAGCCTATGTATGTAAGAACTGTATTGTAATTATTGACAGTGATTTCTAGTCCAGATTAGCATTCAAATGTAAACAATAACCGTGCATATAATACATATAGACGTTGTGTCTACAAACAGCAGGTGCGTCAAGATAATTCGGGGAGTAGAACAAGAGCTTGACATACAGACAAGAATGGTGAAACAATCTCAAAAGTTACAACTATTGTCCCTTTCAAAGTGAATTGAAAATGCAATTGTAAAATCATGGTATCATCAGACATACTGTAAACCGTTGGTCTATTCCAGGAGTGCGTCCGTCCCCGACAAAATACAATACTGGCTCAGTCAGGTCGATGATAATGCCATCTGTTGAGACATCAGTGCCACTGAGGGCGTTGTTTATGGCATCTAACTCGACATACACGAAGTCACCTTCGCGTAGGTGGAAATGGTGCCAATTGATAAAGTTTGAGCTGGATGATACCGATTCTGATTCATGTATTATGGTTGTTGGATACGTGGCGTTATCTGAATAAGCAAGATAATCGAAATTGAGAGAGAGCATAAATATCGATCCATAAAGAATTGATACACGAATTTTGGAATTTCCCATCTCTACGACAGTGCTCACCTGTATCTGCATGTTTTCTCCACACAGTCACACTATATTCCTTGATGTCTGATTCAGGGTCAGAGAAGCCATCCCAATTAGCTGAAACAGTCGATGGTTCTGATGAAAACACCACATCTTCATCTGGATTCAGCCCGTCTTTTATCCATCCACTTTCCGGAGGCGTTGCATCATACAAAACTACAGAAAGAAGCATAGTATCTGCATCAAACTTCCACAAGTTTATGACTATTTGAAATTATGCCACAGTGCATAGTAAGATTATCCATTTCGCCATCTGGTATTGGAAATGTGTTGGCAAGGTGCTATTATACCCTGTGTGACCCCATCTGATAGAGTTGCCTTGTTATTTTCGACTTTAACTTACCGCCATCAGTTGTCACTGATGTTTGTAAATTCCTGTGTCCAGCATTGAAGGCAATGATTGTTGAATAGTAAGTTACATTGTGTGTTAACACAACGTCATCACTGCATGCTCTGTACTCGGTATGACTCAGCTCCATGTTCGGAACAGTGTCATTATCGCCAGGTGACGTTCCAACAAACCAAACGTACTGTCCTAAAAAAAAACGAACAATATTTGATTTGTAAAATGCAATATAAACTTCTTCCTCTTACACCATTTACAGTGGATGAGGAATTTCAATATCCTTGGAGGGACCGTGTTCCATCCCACATTACGTAAATTGCTCCCACGTCTTCTGTGAGCTATCAGTTTTTGGATATTCCGTATGCTTTTGAATATCAGATATATACCGTTTACATGAATAATACTCTAACGTATTGCGCCACATTAAAAGTTCGATTTGAAATGATTTCTTGTGAGTGGATAAGGATTTCGTCAACAAGAATCCACTTTTACATATTTGTTTTGAACAGACTACTGTCACCATTTGCAGATCATAATTTAATTTCATCCACATATTTCAACTAAAGTTTACAGCAGAGTGGCAGCAAGTATAAAAAGCGAATGAAGTCATGCACCCCTAAGTTGTTTCATTCAACATACATGTTACTTGATATAAATGGGAAGTAGGAGTCACTCACTGATACCGCTTTCTTCATCGTAGAAGTTGTGCCAGCTGGCGCAGATCCTATCTCTGTTGGATTGGTAATCGATATCATGGTCATGCACAGTACCATCAAACACTTCGCCAGGGATGGGCGGGCTTGTATCTACTATAAGTGGTGACGGTGCGAAGCCAACTGTACGAAGATCGACTGAATAAAACAAATTGAATAATGTTAATTGTTGATAGTCACAGAGTATTACACTGTTTTTGTAGAGCAAGTGCTTTTATCGTTTTTAATACTAAAGGTTCACTGTGTTTAACTTTTCCATTTGGATGAAACATTGCACTTCTTTAGGACGAATTCGACATTTAGGAAACTCTGGCATGATTACGAGTAAAAATGTGGCCAATAGTAGGTATTATATCATACCAGCATATTGATGGCGCAAACAAAGCAATCTGATTGGTTAAAATTCGAAACCACGCTGTATTCGCGATATAGCACAGTTAGAACACGCTAGAAAAACTCCTTTTTGGGCATTTTACAACAGCATTTCTGTATATTGTTATGATACAATAGCAATAAAACCACCTTAGCGACAGTTTACCTCTCGGTTTACCAGTTCAGTCCATATATGCAATCGCTAGTGCATATATGTCGTGAAGTGGTCAAAATCTCATGATATAACGTTGCTGGGTGTGGTTTATTGCTTAAATATGAATGTTTCTTATTTATAAATATCAGTGTACCATTATTTATTGCTCTGATCTTGATCCACGTTGGTATTCCATCGGGAACGCAAAAATATACAGCGATATGAGTGATGTTGCTTTCCCTCAGCCAGTCCATGATGTACACATCTCGAGAACTTCTACCAAGTCCAAAGTCAATTTCTCTAATATTTGACAAGTCATCGCTGAATAAAATAAGATGTATAACATGGATAATATATGGAACAATATTTTACATCAATTTATACTAAGGGGTTCGACAATGATAACCCAAAGTCACACGATAATAATATGCAACGTTCACTTCTTCAAGGTTGCGGTAAGTCTTAGATTCTCCAGACATTGCTAAGAGAATTACTGAGAGACCTCAGAATACTTAGTGCCATGTGCCACCGTGTACTTTTTGCGTATTGTGACAGTGGTCGGAACTACCAATGCCGGGTTTATTCGACACCTGGTTACAAACATACCAAAAGCGTATACTGACAAGTTCAACAGTGTTTCTTACAACTGGAGAATGGAATAAAATGATAAACACGTTCAGAATACATCCTGTACCTGACATTATATTCTGTGTGTATTGTACAGTTTGTATCGTCGTAATGAACATTGAACACTTCGTGTACAATCGGAGGCGTGTTGTCGATGGTATAGGGGGTGGTATGGCAAACAGTCGTAGCTAGTGGCCCACCGAGTTCAACTTTGTTCAGCGCCCTCACCGTCACATGATAGAGCCCATCTGAGTAGACAAATAAATTTACATTCATTTAAACCTAACATATTGCAGGTTTAGGCTTCCATGTTAAGAATGTCTCCGTTTCAGAATTATTAGTAGATTGATGACAGCGCTGGTTTACGACTTTGAATAGTAATTCACTGCCTAATACGAATTCATTACACCGAAATATTGTCATACCGATATGACTCTTCGAATCAACTGTATAGGTACGTAATCGTCATTGGCTTGGAAAATTCACACTGCAGTAACTGTCATGCATGTTTTGAACTTCTCGCAAATTTTCGCGGTTTCTTTTGTGAGAGGGTTTTATACCTGTCAGACACAGAATTAAAATTGAGTTCTAGGGTCGCTTATCAGAAGAGACAAAGAAAAGCGAACAAAGAATTTTTTACAACTTTACATGCTTTATGGAAATATGCAGAGAAAGCAGATCACCTGGAAGGTACGGTACTGGTAAAGGGTGTGCAACCCCTACGTGTGTCCATTCACTCTCATCAAACAAGTGAGAGTGTGGATCTTTGTGTGGGTGGATATCGTCCAGGCAGTGATCCGTTCCAACGGTCCATGTATAGCCAAATATACCCGTCTCATCGTCATGGAAGCCATCCCAGTTGGCTGAAATTGTTTTAAATATGTTTTATAATTTTCATATGAAAATTCAAGCTATGAACAGATCGTGCGTACTTGCTTCACCAAAAAACTTAAATATTGTAGTCACTGATCAATGAGACTGATTGACACTAAAATCCTAGCATGTGTTAATTTGTTGTGTGTCTGCTATCAGCGTACAATACTATACAATTGTATTGAATTAACAATGAGTAGATAGTTTTGTATGATCAGTCCCTACGACCGGAAAACATACTTTTCGAGGATAAAGCCAATGTGAGAGTTTCCACAAAGAACATGGTTTATTATCTAAACGTACATATTTTGTACATTTACATATCAAAATCCTGAATTATTGAATCTATGAATGACAGTGCACTCGCAATTATTATATTCCATGAGTTTGCTTATCTGAAATCTAACGGTCCATGTATGATACAAAATAAAATAACAGCATACGGATTGAACTTTTGAACAACTTTCACGAATTAACATACCCGAAACATATTTATTTGCTCTCGTGTACAGAAGGTCAACGAGAGGTTCATGTCCATTAAACACAGTTCTCGATCCAGAACCATCTATGACATATCTGTTGAATGTAGAAATGATGAACATGTACACTTTCCTCGACAATAAGACATAGGTAATTAATGAGTGTCATGTACAAATGAGATAAACTTTCAGACTGCCATCACAGAAAAAAAATATTAAATTAGTGTGCAAATACCTGGTCGAACTATAGACATCGGAAGTCGCACTATCGCAAAACGTATAAAGTACTTAGCGATAATACTTAGCTTAATCAAAGAAAACGCTGCCTTGTTGTGTTACTCAATAACTGATCAATTTGTACAGCATACCATCCTTCTAATGTGTCATGTTTATCGTCTTTGCTTGAAAAAAACACCCACCGTTAGTACCAACCGTCAGTATTACAGCCAAAACATGGTCAAGTATAATAACATTTGGCGTACCTATGATTGTCCAAAGGGGTTTCTTCGATACACCTGTTTTCCCATTCGTCAGGAACAAAGTCAACACAGCTTTCGTGATTCTGTTGGTCATATAAAGCTCCTTGAATTGGTCCGGGTTCAGGAGGCTCGAAGTCCACAACAATGGCTTTTGATGAAATTACGTTTTCATATCCTTGTTGAGACATAAAATATACATTTGTAAGGGGTATTAAAAACATTCATGCACGATCATTCATACGAACACAATAGTTCAACATGAGCAAACAGTATTATTTTGTTTGTTGGCGTATACTAATAAATAGTTTAGCAGGGACTTATACAAGGTGATATTAAAGTTAAATCACTTGTCATTCTACCTTTGCAAATGGAAAAGATTATATGTTTTAAGGCGATAAGAGATAGCGTTTTTATAATCGCCGAATATTCGGTATCTAAATCCCAAAGACGACATCACAATGTATGCAACAACGTTAACACAACACTTACCGAGAACGTTATGTATATGCATATTGAAGTAGTGGACGTCGCTGTGACGAAGTTGTAGATTTTCATGACTGAACCGTACTGTATGTCCAACTCCTAATCTCTCAAAGTAGTGAAAGTAACCAGACTATAGGAGAGATTAAGACGTTTTTTGTGACTGTAGAGCTTTCAATCAATCAATCAATCTATCAACCAACCAATCAATCAATCAATCAATCAATCAATCAATCAATCAATCTATCTATCTATCTATCTATCTATCTATCCATCCATCCATCCATCCATCCATCCATCCATCCATCCATCCATCCATCCATCCATCCATCCATCCATCCATCCATCCATCCATCCATCCATCCATCCATCCATCCATCTATCTATCTATCTATCTATCTATCTATCCATCTATCTATCTATCTATCTATCTATCTATCTATCTATCTATCTATCTATCAATCCAGCCATCCACCGTATAATTTTCAAATTTTTTTTTACCTCGTGCAGTCCAACTCTACGACCTTCAATTTCCTCTAGAGGTTCACACAGGCCATTGTCCCCATAGTCGTAGTTGAAACTAATACACTTAGTGGGTGGAAATCCCAGGCAGTACTCGGCACATCTGTATGCAGAGGTGAACGATTTCACTCCGTGTGGTTTAGAGTCGAGGCGTCCTTTCCTTTCCGACGTGAAGTGATCTAACGGTGATGAATTTGATTCCACAACTCCAGATCCAAGTGCTTGTAAAGTAACATTATTCCAAGGTACCGTTTGATCACCATGGATCTTTAAACCAAACCCAACTCCCTCCTGCGTTCAGAAAAATAATTGCGTCTTACATGAGATAAATTGAATTACTGAAGATACTGTATGGAATGTTTTGAATAAACTTTTCCTACCTGTAAGAACTTATTGTGATGCTTTCCATAAAAATAAAAATTTGATATAGTGATTAAGAAGTTGTGATCTTTTTTCATTATAAACAGGAAACAAACTAAGTCGCAAAAATAAAAACATAATGCTTGTTCACTGATACCAGGCAAAGGTGTAACATGTGTGTCTACTTTGGAGTAAATACAAGTAAATTAGGTTAGTAAATTTATTATTTATGTTTGCAGTGCATAAGAAAATCCTGGGTATTTTGAGTCCACTAATCATTTCATCTGTCCTAATCTGTCTGAGATACATGTAAAAAGTTAGTACTCAAGAAAAACGAAAACAACGTCATTCAGTACTGTAAACACATTTTCAGTTACTCTACTTTTATCTACCTACGATAATCATGGAACGCGTCTTGAATGCAACTTACCTTTTTTCCAACTAGCATGCTGTCATCATGAACTACAGCCGACGCTCTCAGTGCGTTGGGTCGACTGGTGGAAGAAAACTCGGGCGTGACTCTACCGCCTGGAAGCGTTAGGTCATACGTAGAAATGATGCACGTTGCCACTGAAACCTCTTTCGCCGAATTGACTGCTTTTACGGTGAAATGTAGAGGAACACCGCCAGGTAACACCTAGAAGAGCACAATTCATATCAATGCACCATTTCTTAGTTCTTATGCAGTTGAAAGGAAAATGTAATTATTGAGTTTCGTAGTAAATTCGGTCTTAGGGACCTCTGGGACATTAGACGTCAAAATCACAGATGACTTTTAAATGACGTCATAGGACACCAACTTAGGTTTTCTTGAAAGGTGCGATATTACTGTAAAATCCTGGTCAGCCTACACCATGTGATCAAGAATACACTCAGCATGGAAGCAAAAAGCAAAGCATACACAACGTGTATCAGGTAAGGGCAACAAAATGATAAGTAGCCTCTTGTTTTAGTAGCCAAGAGTGGTGAAGTGCACTTCAAAACATCGGCCTGAGTAATGTAATGAAGCTATTCACAAATTAATCTACAAGTTACATGAAAGTTTTTTCAATCAATATTTTAACGCAGATGTCATCAAATCTTTCGAATACAATGTCTACAGTGTACATGACGCTTATCTTTCACTTCTATGACTTCTAATGCATACTTTGAAGAGGGAAATCTTACACAGATAGATAGACAGACATACAGAGATAAAGATAGATAGATAGATAGATAGTTAGATAGATAGATAGATAGATAGACTGAAAATAGATAGGCAGATATATATGTAAAAATGCAGACATATGAATAATTTATCAAGAAAATAGTATACGAAATATCAACTAAGGATTTCTATGATAAAATTGCAAGCTGCGTCCGCCAGTGTTGAAAATTACAGAGATGAAATTAAGATGAATTTCAATTTGCCAGGAATGCTGTTTAACAATAAAGGAAAAGCATTCATTGTATGCATTCTACTCGAGCTTCAGTGATGTTGTAGGATAGAGTCAAGCGAATTAATTCCACTGATATGGGATAAATATGCAAGTTGAAAACCTTCTAAATCCAAACCTTTGTAGGATTTTGCTTTTTAAATGATAGTCAGTAAGACTTTACAAGATGGGCGATGTGGTCAAGAGCTGGGTTGCGGTAGGCAAGACACAAGATCAAACGTTTTGTGTCATCGCGTATCGTAAATACCTTATATATATATATATATATATATATATATATATATATATATATATAATATATAATATATATATATATAACGTATTGTAATACTATACATATATATCGTATTGTAATACTTATATATATATATATATATATATATATATATATATATATATATATATATATATATATATAATTTGAGTAACCATATGTGACGGGACCAACAATTTGCCATCACAACACGCATGTTCCATTTCCTTGCATGCGTTGGAAAATACTGACAGTATGTAACTTACACTTGCAACAATAATCGAAGGTCCGCCCATTGTTTGATCTTTCAGGACATCACACCCGCTTTGATAAGTCCCAACGCAGAATGTTAAATCTACTTCACTCCGATCGTCATCCACTGATACAGCTAACTCAAAGGCCGGCTCGACGTGGTCCCTTCCAGCGACCTGGCTTACTTTACAACGGTTGACGGGTGTTACTTCTCGCATGTATTCCTTTTCTAGATCGTTCTGAAAATTGAAACAAATCACAAATATGATATGAAGAAGATGGCTGTGGCTTGGATTCCAACGACATGTCTCCGGGTATTTTTAAACTTAAGTTGATCGTTGTATACAGACTGTCGACTGTAATGCGTCGTGAAATGGTTTGCAACTCACCTTTGGTATATCTATCTTTCTGAATGTCGGTGGAGTTTTGTCTGGTTCCAAGTCACCGTGATTAAAGATATTTTTCCATATCTCTGGTGTTGCATATCCCCAAAGCTTGACATTGATCAATACTTTCTTAACTTTTAAAAATGGTAGATTAATTTCAAACACTAGTCTTGCTCTGAGTTCCAATTTTAGGGGAACGATGGATAGGTCCATGCGGGCTCTGGGAGAGGGAAAGGAATACAAATATTAGAGTAATTTCAATAATATCACAGGACGGGAAACAAACACAAAGTTAGCGTGATTTCAAGAATAACATAGTTGCATTGGAAAGTGCTACACTTAAATCAAAGCTTATAGCTTATAGTGTATAGGTGCTCTCAGTTCAAGAACTCATTTTGCGAAGTGATCAGAACGACTGCTTTAATGCACCTCCGGTATGCTAAGGACTGAAATGTGACTGAAGGCTAAGACAAGTATCACAGTGATTTAAAAGAAAACGACAAAGGTAACACATTTAGAATCACCGCCTATATAAGCAAGTCCAAGTTTGTGCTATGTACATCTGGTGTGCATCTTCTAAGACGAGAATATCTGGAAGGGCGTTCGTAAATTCCACGTCTAGCAAGAGTTATATATACTTAAAAGCGCAGCTTGTCTTTCGTATCCATAAAACTTTCAGTGGATATCAAAGTCGATCGCCATAGAAAAGAATGTGTTAAAAGAAACGAATCCGAGAACAGGATTAAATGACTCCGGGTTAAATCATGTTACATGGAAAGTAATACTTTCTCAAAAGCATGTTGTATTCCGGTTCTTATACTTGGATACTAGACACTTTACATTTTCTCAACTGTGTACAGGCATGAAGTGATGTTTAGTAAGTAAGTAAGTAACTTTCTTAAGTCTTAGGCTCATTTCATTACTAGCCACTTCGTGAGGAGAAAATCCATGAGCTCGTTCGAACATTACAGGTCATGACCAGCCCTGCATACTTCAAAAAGCGATTTGTTATCCCATTTAAAAGGTATGGAACAAATGATAATAGTATATCTAACGGATTTGCGACCGACTACAATAGAAAACAACAGTAAATAATATTCTCGCACTGTTGTAGTGCGAAATTTACTAGAAGGTGGTTCGATCTCAAACATTGTAATTTCCTTTATTGATCTTGACGTATGACGTATCTATCTATACTCACCGGGTACCCAGTGGAAAGCTGTCAAATTTTACCTCTGCTCGCGAGGGAAACCCTGTAGTCATCAAATGGCCCGTCAATCTCAGCTCAGCGTAAAATATTGGGATGCCGATTGCGAGAGAACCCCACACATAGCATCCCATATCTGGTCTTCCGGTAAGCTAGATTGAAGGATTGTCATCGGCTCGTAAAATATAACTCGAGATGAGATTTAAGATAGAATGGTAAACGCTATGATTGATAAGTAACCGATAAACCTGATCATTACGATATTGCTAGTAAAGGTCATATTACGTAGACGATAACATCGTCACAAAACAGACCCCATTCACAACAGAAAATTGTAGGATTTAGCTAAAGTTAGAGCGTAGAACCACAGTTTTGTACACAAAATACTGATTGATGAGTGGCAAGGTCTCTTAGTGTAATAATGAAGCACGTACAGAAACTGTACTTTAAATAAGATAAATATCACTAACCTCTCCGCTCATTGACATAATTGCTAGATCAGCTGATAAACCCACGGAAAAACTTCCACCTGCACCAAAACCTAATCAGTTAAAAATGGCATGGTAAGTGATATGTTCATACGTGACCAATTACTCCATCCTAACAAATAATCTCATCCTGTTCTATCTTTATTAGCAAAGTTATAATGTCAGGTATCCTTAAACCCCTTGACGAACAAAATTATTCAATCGAATGTGTTCTGTAGCTCGTCTTGATTTCTGTAATGAAAGGTAATGAGCTAACTCGAAGAGAAGACAAGAATCTTGTCACTTTTTCATCATGAACGTGTAAGCTTGAATCATTGATTTAAAATTGGTATAATATTACTAATTCTTATAGTTTTGTTGTCATGTAATAATTTTTGAAGACCGATTTATTCAACCTTCGCGGAAAGTTGTGTTTACAGTCAAAAATAGCGAACTAATGATTGAAGTTACTTTTATCCAATAAAGCTGCACCGCAATTGCCCTCAATTTCTCTTCGATCATACGATGAAAGGCTTACATGTAATGGCCATTTATCATTTCAATCTCCATATTACTTTATTCTCGCCAAATCAGCAGTTTCAAACGATAGTATCAGATATTATGTATATAAAGCTAACTGACAGATTGAAACCAGTCTTTCGAGTATGTTCTGCATTCCTTTTGCCACGTCGACTGGACGAAATGTGCTTTCAATAATATGGCGAATTGTCAATGCTAAACTGAGAGACAGCAAAAGTGCAAGAGTATCATTATGATGTTCTAGATTATAATCGTGTGTATTTACATTTGCAGCATCTTATTACTTACCGAATATCATCGGTATAGGGCCTAAAGCATAGGGAAATTGCTGGGGTGGTATAAAGTCTTTATTGTAAGGTCCGAAAACCTTACCAAAGGAAATCTTCTGATCAAAATTATCGAATTCATTTTCGAAACGTCTGATCAGCTCGGTAAGTATTTCGTCAAGGCTCTGTAAGTTAATAGAGTGGAATCATTTGTTTTATATCCATGGCATTGTATTTCGTCATTCACTTTTCCGACGCTAGATGAACAGAGAAAAAACATGCTCGCAGATTACACATACCTTGCTTTTAATAATTTCCAGGATGTCTTGCATCAGATTGGTTACAAACTCTCTGTCTAGATCGACGATTTGAAGGATGTCCTGAAGATCGCCAAGTGTTATATCACCCATAGAAAGTACTGAAAAATTCAAAATGTGTGTTATCTGATTTTAGACGTTTTCACAAAATCAAAAACCGTAAGACTAGGTGTTATGATGATGATGATGATGATGATGATGATGATGATGATGATGATGATGATGATGATGATGATGGTGATGATGATAATTTGAATCTGTATTTCCTTAGTAATAGTCTTTGAAGTGTACATTTGACATGATTCAATATTAAAATAAGACGTATAGGCATATTGAACCTTGGTTTGCGAATTCACCGGCATGTTACATGGCTTTCCCTTTATTAATGGAGAAAAATGTTGAGCTACTAAGGATGAATAACTGGTTTACTTGTGATATTTCTCGTCTTCGTGTTAAAGTTATCAACTCTCTTACCTGATCTCCTGTTTCTATGGGAGACTGTGAACGAGCCGGAACACGGAATCATTTGGATTGTCAGCCCGTTAAAAATTGTGGCGTAGGGAAAGCAAATGTTAGGCTTTATGGCGGAGCATACTCTAGCTTCTAAGTGGAACTGTCATTGGAAAAAATACAAGAAAGTGGGCTTTAATGCTGTGATTTCTCTGTTAAGCTAGTAAATTAGTCGTAACCTGATACGCATAGTAGTTAATTTCAACTAGTGATGATGTCATAGCAATTACCTTAACATTTGGTCCATTGCCTTCAACATTATATCTTAATGACACTTCGAGGAAATCAAGTAACTCATTAGTTTGCTCAATTCTCTCATCGCCTTCGATAGGTCCATCTGCGGAAACAAACAAATGTAAGAACAAATGGCTGAGATAAATATCGAATTCACGTAGTGAACAATAAGATGGCGAGGCATCGAATGTTATGTTTGTGACCGGTGCTAACATCCATTTAGGTGTCTTTACCCCGCTATTTTTGATTTATTCAAAATCTATCCCAAAGTTATTAAAACCACGTTCAACTTTTGTAGATCACTATCGACAATAAGTCAGAAGGGCAACTCAAGGAGAATAATCTGTAAATCCTTAACCAGGTGTTTGTCATCCTCTTCTCCTGTTGAACGTAGATAAACCAAAACAAACATCTTATACGCATTAAGTTAAAGCGATTTGTATACACTCTAGTTTAAAGCGAAAGAGTACGGGATTCTGAAGTCTTGCCAGCGATGTTATGCCTTTGAAGCAAAACATCATTCTCCATAGGCCTTTGCGTGTTGAAGCTCCCGGCAGTGACTATGACGCGATTTTGTTTTTCCGTGAGTTTGCCAAAACGCTATGGCAGTATTTCTATAGAAGACCACCGCTGTATTGCAAGCATTCTAACTTATGTTGCAAATCAGCCTAGGTTTAGTAGCAATAAGCCTGGGATGAAGACGGAACGCAGGATTGAATCTATGGCAAATATCGCAAATATCTATGGCAAATATCGCGAAGAGACCGCGAAGAGACCGCTCTCTCTGCTGAAACGAAAACACAAAATAAATCCGTCCATTAACATGCATTATATTACCATGCGCTGCCCGTCGCATTTTGATTGGTCGAGCTGAACCACGTGACTGACCACAAATACACAGTAATGGTTGTCTACATGTCCGTGAATATGAATAATAAGATTAACAACTCAAAATATCGTAACTTTATGTCTCAAACGTAAATCATAATCAATCACAAAATAAAATGAACTTGAAGCACTTGCAGGTCAAGTTGGGATACTTTTTTCTGAAAACATCTCCGGATTTTTCAATTTTTTACAGCGCACGTGACAGTGCGTCGCGTAATGCTCAGTTTCTGGGGCCCAGTTGTCGTTCGCTCCTGAAATTTTCGGAAATTTTGACGGTTTTCTTGGGTTCGCTGACAATATAATGGAAATAACAGACTCCGCTCTGACCATTAACGTTTATTTGTGGACGCGGGCTCGAGGGAAGCCAAATTAACGGGCTCGGCGTTAATTTTCGGCTTTCCTCTCGCCCTTGCCCACAAATAAACGTTAATGGTCAGCACGTCGCCCGTTATTTCTATAATAACTATACGTTTAACGTCATGCTCACGCCGAGAGCCAAAAGTAGGCGCGCGTTCGTTGTTAAATTTGACAGTGATGGTGATTCCTAGACATTTTGTTGAAAGTTGCATGATCTTCTTTGAGTTTTGTTGATTTTACGCTCGCATTGCACGTTGACACGGTAGATGATGTTGAGAAGGAACTCTCGTTATTGTTTCAAGTCATTTAGCATCACAAAGTTGCCAGTGCTTACATTTAGTCTGTGTAATCTGTTATTAGATTCTTAGCGTTATTACATACATGAGACGCACACATTAATCTGTATAAACATAATCTTTATATTTTGAAAGTTTATTACATGCTCAAATTTATTTACGGTTAACAATGGTCTGCTTTCGATTGTTTAAAGAGATTTGTCTGTGCTTATTTTGCATTTTGTGAGTCACAGCTCTGAGGCGAGAATGAGCGTATTTACAAGTACGATATAAGATATGACGTCATACACTTATCAATGCACAAAGTGATTTGACTTTGACTTTCCCTCATGAAATCAGTCAACGTTTAATCTTTGCCAATAATGACAACAAATTATGCCACGTATAGCTTTAATAGGGTATGATTAAACCTTGACGATCCGGATAAGGGTATTAACGAGGGTAATCTGATTTACAAAATAAATTGTAATGTCCATCAGGGCCCTCTAAGTACATTGCCATACGAACATAATACATATATATAGCATAAATTTTGAATTGACGAGATGTGAATTATTATACAAACAATATCAATAATTAAATAAATCTTTACTAAACATCTTTTACAAAGCACATTACAAATACTAGTAAGACACCGTATTTGGCGAGCCCTCGACAATTTTCATCACATATTGGCTACTGTCGACAGTCGATCTATTCATTTATCACAGCTGCACTGACTGATAAGTATATAGAGATAAGCCGATGCACAAAAGCTCAACCAATGGTGTTAAACACCTTACCTCTCCGTAGGTGTTGAATACTTTACCTGTCCAAAGGTCGTCTAAATCAAAGTGCCTACTCCAGCCGTTGACACCGACTTTGATTTTGAGGTCACACGGGTCCAATCTGACAAACGCTTTTATGTAGATGGGAACATTGAAGACTGTAATCTCAGTGTGACAGTGGGCGCCAAAGCAGTCTTCATCGAAGGAACAGAAGGTATCGCTTGGTAGGAAACGATGAAGTTCAACACAACCTAAAAGCAATGTGTTTTGAAATGTTGTATTATGACAGATGTAGTAAATTCATCAGAATTAGGCGAAATTTGAAAACAGGTTTTTAGCAGCATTTGAATTATTTTCGTCTCTAACATTCCCGACAGTGACATATGAGATAGAAAACTACAGCAGAATGTAATCAGATTTCTAATCTTTGTCATTCAATTGCATCCGTACGCCTGTCGATGACCAACATATTTCACTCGATTGAATTAACTGCCAAACGTTTATTCTTCACGTCGCATTAGCTCAACCTGTACAGTGTATCTCAATTGTTGGCCTATTCTCTTTTCCAGCCTTTATTGTGGAAGATAAGTAGACTTCTAAATTTGCAGTAGCTTTTACGTACGTGATTCTATTTCACGGTACTGATTTGTCAAAGCAGACCTTGAAGCACTCTCCCTGTGTTTTAATCTCGCTTTAAGAGAAACTTGAAGTTCATCGCTAGATAGAGTCTCTGGTCGTCTGAAGTCCAACGCCAGGGATGCCAGCTGTTCCTGTTGATGATCAAAAACTTACGAACTTGACCCTCAAGCATATACAGTTGCTCTTATTTCACGAGTGTCAGGACAGCTGCCAGTGTTGGGTCGATGGGGGTTGGGGACTGTTCAAGAAGTCAAAGGATAAAGACCTGAACTTTTGTATTTTACATATAAATTTGGACAATTCAGAAGTACAGCGTAATAAGACCTTCGTATTTCTGAACCTTTAGCAGACAGCTCGGGTTCGAGGAGACATGTTATAAACAAAGACACATAATAAAGATAGATTTTAAGTAAGAACATAGCAGCTTTTTAATCTTTGCCGTTACCTGAACATCGTCTAACAACCCAAGCAGCCGAATTTTTAAGCTTGCCTGTCCAGCCGCATCCAGAAAACGTAATACATCTTTAAGCTGGAGACTAGATGGACGCGTGCTGAAAGGTGGACCTAAATCGTCTATCTTCGGTATTTTTAAGATGTCAAGAAAACCTGTTTGTGTTTTAAAAAGATTTATAAAACAATATGTTTTCCATTTACATTTAAATGTTGAATGTTTGTAGATTCATAACAACTAATAACGTCGAACAAAGTGAACATTGGTTTTCTATCGTCAATTGTACACAGGTACTTTTCTGTTTACTTTAGTGATGTCGTTCTGTTACACATATACTTTAAAATCGACGTTTTCGTACATCTTTGTTGAATATAAGACGAAAATTGTACTGACCTTTGCCCCAAGTAGGACCGTTATTGCCTTCATTTGACTTGTCGTTGATTACATCGTCAATGTCACTAGTGTCCGGTTCGCTGATTCGTTGGGGGGTTTCATCAGTCCTTTCTGGTCCATGCGAAAGTCTTCCTGGTCCATTGACCGTTACACCCTGCGATCAAATGACAACATATCACGATGCATATCGTCACTTATTCATGTTATATTTATAAATTTCCTATGCTAAGTTACAATGAATACGGGTACATTTGTTGGAAGGAGAGCGTTCAAAAGCGCAGATCAGATATTGATATAAGACTCGTTGCGTTTCCGGAAAACTGAAATACAATCACGTCAGCTTGAATTTAAAACATGATCTTTGCATTAAGAAGACAAAACAGTGCATCCTCGTTCCCATTATTTATGAACCTTATCACCATGAGCATTCTTCCTGGTGCGATAGTTTAGGTATCGAGTTGTTTTGCGGTAAGAGGATTCGAAGCTTGTTGGATTGTGCTTCCAGCGACACTACGATTCCAGTTGCTACTCGGACAGGCATTGACCGATTTCATCCAGTAGTGGCAACATTCCGTGAACGATAACGAGCATTTGAGCACCGATTTGTGTGGTGGCAGATTTATAAGGAGGAAGAAGTTATGATGTTCTGAAGTACAGCAATCATTTCAAATTTCGGTATGCGATGTAGCGACGCCGCACTGTATAGCCTTATCCAATTTAAGACATATCAATTGTTTTATGATGTGAATCGTGAACTTACTACATCGAAGTCCAAGTAGTACTCATTGCACACTTCTTTCCAATCTGCCTCAAAAGGTTTTCGTTTCTCGATGTAGCGCGTAGGGTCCATGTAGGCCTCAGTCCCAATCCTCCTCATTGATACATGAATAGAATTCGGTGTGCAACCTGATGACACTACGGTACCAAGTGGCATACCCTTGAAAATCTGGAAAGTCAAGCGGCATACCTTTGAATATCTGGAAAATCTGTGATAAAATTACTTTTCGCATTTGTCACATATCTGATAACGATGAGTTTATTTGCGTCAGACAGCTGTCTATTTTTTTGCTTCTCTGTCATTATCCTATCTGATGAAACTGGTAAACTTTTATTGAGAGTTCTTGATAATGTCATTCATGTAGTAGAATAGTTCTTTCTCGTGTGATTTTATTGTTGAGTGTTAAAGACTCCTACAAATAATTAGAATTTACTCTGCCTCCTAGGACACTCAAGAAAAACTATCAGAACATTTTCGTTTCCTTATTGATACAAGTGGATCTTGGGCCCGGGGGAATCATTTTTAATTGATCATCACACAGGTTTATATGTCTTTAAATTATGATTAATGATTTGATAGACGACATGAAATTAAAATTTTACTCTCCTTTTAGCGCGCAAACGATGAATTGATGATCGGGTTAAAATGTAGAGTACAATTTTATATGTTATGTACAAAAAATCAATGATGGTTTAACACAAGGGCAAAGTCTGCGCATGTGAATTGTTTTACGTTTTCCGAACAGAAATAACATACCAGCCGGTCATGCTTATTATCGTCTAGGTCAACGTTGTCAATAATGACTTCAGTATCCTTTATCTCATCCGATATTGCGATGATTACTTGCGTTGTTCCACCTCGTCTGACGTTGCCGGTAAATGGCGAAACTAGCTAAAATAAAGTAAAAGCAAACAAAATTGTGAGTAAGAATAGAGGGCAATACAATGTGAAAATTTTGATTAT